>NC_061120.1:105147632-105305259 GCF_002878395.1 Capsicum annuum | reverse complement strand
AACTAGCAAGAAATTGGGTGACTTAGACAACCTATCCATTATGACCTATATAAAATTAAGTTGATGACACATTCAAGGTAACCCTATAACAAAGTCCATATTCACCACTTACCACTTAAAAGTGGGGATTCTGAACTTCTAAAGTGTACCACTAGGTCTCTGATGTCTAACTTTAACCTGTTGACAATTCAGACACAACCACGAATTTCAAAATATCCTTTTTTATACCACTCCACCAAGAGACTTTAAGCAAATTGCGGTACAGTTTAGTGGCTCCAAGGTTAATCAAATATTGCAAACCATGAGGCTCGGCTAGCATCCACTATCTCAAATTATTCATATTTGGAACACACAGCCTGCTCATAAACATCACCATTTGCCTCTTGGGAGAAACCCTCAACCATTTGATCATGAATTGCCTCTTTTAACTTAAGTAAAATGAGATCTTTATCTTGCTTTTCCTTTACCTCAAAAACTAAGGAAGATTCTGAACCATTCTGAACCCATATACTACCATCGGCCGAATCAACCAATCGAACACCCAATCTATCCAGTTGATAAACCTTGCAAACTAACTCATTCTTATCATCCTCAACATGGGCAACACTTCCCATAGATAGCCTGCTAAGGGCATCAACCATAATATTGGCCTTACCTGGGTGATATAACACACTTATATCATAGTCTTTCAACAATTCAAGCCATCTTCTCTGATGAAAATTTAGGTCTTTCTGCATGAATACATACTATAAGATCTTTTGATCAGTAAACACATCTACATGGACACCATAGAGGTAATGCCTCCAAATCTTTAAGGTAAAATGACTATCGCCAACTCAATATCATAAGTTAGGCAGTTCTTCTCATAGGGTTTGAGTTATACAGAGGCATAGGATATGACCTTACCTTACCACATAAAAACATACCCAAGTCCAACCCTAGAAGCATCACAATAACTATAACCCCATCTGAACATTCGGGTATAGTCAATATCGAGCGAAAGTAAGTCGAGTATTTAATGCCTACAAACTCTTCTCATAGGAATCTGGCCACTGAAACTTAACTATCTTCTTAGTCAGTATGGATGGGAGAGGGAATAGATAATAATCCTTTCACAAACCATCTATAGTAACCAATCAAACCCAGAAAACTCCTAATGTCTAATGGAGACATGGGACTAGGCCAGTTTTTTACTACTTCAGTCTTTTGAGGATCAAATCAAATTCCTTCACTAGAAATAATGTGACCAAGGAAAATTATTAATTTCAACCAAAATTTGCATTTACTAAACTTGGCGAATAGATGATGATTCTTAAGGATAAAAGAATTCTCAAATGGTCGGCATGCTCACCTTCACTACAAGAATGGATGAGAATATCATATATAAGAACTGTGAAGAACATGTCTAGATACCTCTTGAACACTCTGTTCAAAAGGTCCATAAAAGCTAAAGGGGCATTCGTTAGTCTAATAGACATAACTACAAATACAAAGTGACCATACCAAGTTTTGAAGGTTGTCTTCAGAATGTCACATTCTCTAACTCTAAGATGATAATAGTCGGATTTGAGGTCTATCTTAGAGAAACAGTTTTCTCCCTAAAGTTGGTCAAATAAGTCATCAATCTTAGGGAGAGGATACTTATTCTTCATTGTGATTTTTTTAAACTGACGGTAGTCAATGCACATTCTGAGAAAACTATATTTTTTGCACATCAAGAGAACTGAAGCACCCCATGAGGAAATACTAGGCCTGATGAAACCCTTATCCAAGAGATCATTCAATTACTTATTTAATTCCATAAGCTTGACTGAAGCCATTCTGTTAGGAAGAATTGAGATAGGTTGTGCATTCGAAAAGAGATCTATTCTAAAGTTGACTTCCTTCTCGGGAAGAACTCTAGGAAGATCTTTAAGGAAAACTTCTAGAAAATCATTTACTATAGGAACTGGATCAAGTCTTGAATTTTTAGAAATTGAGTCCCTGGCTTGGACAAGATGATAGATACAATCCTTTGAAATAATTTTTTTCGCCTTGAAGAAAGAGACAAACCGATCTATAGGGACTGAGGTACTATTTTTTCATTTTAGGACTATCTCATTAGGGAACTAAAACTGAACTATTTTGTTTCTACAATCAATTGAGGCATACCAGGAGTAGATCTAATACATGATAAGAATGACATCAAAATCAATCATATCTAACTCTACAAGATCAAACAAAGTAACTTTATGAGATACTATGATCGGCCAATTTCTGTATACACGTCTGGCTATAATAAAACTATCGACTAGAGTTGACACTGAGAAGGGATTTGCATAATTTTTTGGGCTGACACCAAAGTGTACTACTATATAAGGAGTCGCAAAGAAAAGGGTAGCTCCGAGATCTAATAACTAATAAACATGAATGTGGAAGACTTGCAACGTACCCATAACCACATCAGGAGAACCTTTCTAATCCTTCAAATTTAAAGGACATAAAGTCAATTTTGATGCTGGCCACTGGTTGCAATAGAAGTGGCACCCTTCTTATTCAGGAGACCTACTAGTACTACTGAAGAACTAACCTAACCCTTCTGATAAAAATCTTTACCCTTCTAAGCAACCATTAAGTAATCCCTGATTCTGTGGAGTGTCTTGCCATATCTAAAACAAACATCACTACCTGTAATGCACTCATCCTTGTTGTTCTTATAGAAACCCTTATAGATGGGGTTAGTATGACTACTATTAATGCTACCATGGGACTTAGAGCCCGGTGCTCTATCTTGATTGTCCTGTCTGAACTTAGGTATTAGAGCACTACAAAAGATGGAGATGGGGATGAGGATTTTTGGTGGAAGTGAGAATGATTCCCACCATTTGACCTTTGCTGAGAGAAGTTAAAGCTACTAGTTCTTCCCTTTTATTCTCTCTTTCCTTCTCCTTAAGCTTCTCCTCCTTAATTTACTGAGTATAAACCATTAAACTTGAAAGGTCTATCTCCTTAATTAACATTCTAGTCCTTCACTCCTTGACTATACCCTTAAAAACTATAGACATGAACTTACTCATTCGGGACAAGAAATCGATCAACATAGTCAAAGCATACCTTGCTAACTAGTTGAACTTGAGTGAATACCCTTCCACACTCATACTATACTTTTTTAGATTAATGAACTCCTACACTTAGGCATCCCACAACTCATGTGGGAAGAATCTATTTAAGAAAGTAGTAGTAAGCTCATTCAACTCTACAAGCCCTATATCGATGCCTCTATCCTTATTTCACTGGTTGAACTAAGTATGAGCCACTCCTTGCAATTAATAAGAAGCTAAATCAGCACTCTCGTTGGCAGTGACACCCATTATATCGATCACTTTCTTTACATAATCACAAACTCTTGTGGATCATCCTCAGACTTGGATCAAGAAAAGGTTGAAGGGTTTATTTGAGTGAAATCCAGCATTGTAGCTATTGCCGTGTTCTCTGTTCTCTACAGGATTAGCTCGAGCAACATCCTTCTAGTTATTCTGGAAAGCCATAGACTGGGCCCAAATTAGGAAAGCAACCCTAAATTCGGCATGAGAGACCTGCTCGTTTAGAGGGTCTTTGAAAATAGGTGGCGGTGCGAAATGGTCCCTATTTCTCCTTCTGTTATTCCTTTTAGGAGGCATTATCTAAAAATGGACAGAGAATGAGTTAAAAGAGGGAAATTTAATATATCTCATGCTCTAGTGCATGACATGAACACTGAAGGAAGGGAAATTTCCTAAAACATCTTATAGCCTTTGTCCCATAAGTGTGGCATGCTTAACACCCATGAATAAGATTCTACTTAACATGGATTTTAGAAACCCTAGGACACTTTAAACCTTGTGCTCTGATATCAATTTTGTCATGATCTGAGATTACCCCATAGTCATAACACAGTGCTTAAGGCCACAAGTGACCCCAATCTAACTCATGATATGACATAAGTTGTACATACTGAAATGAAGGTAACAAAATACTATATGGAATTTATTTAATAAATTTTTAAATGGTTAAGTCAAAACAAAGAAGTCTAGAACACATCACTAAAAACAAACTTTCTATCTAACTATCTGAAAGCCTCTAAGCATGATGAGTTATTGGGAAAAGTCCCCAACTAACTCTGACTACTTAAATAAACATGAACTAAAATAATGGAAAGAGTGATAACTTATATAATTAGTCCTTGCCTGATGAGGTCTCACCAGTGTTGTAGCTGAGTGGCATAAGAACTATCCAAGTACGATTCAGGAAATGACCGTCCAAACCTGTGTTATAAGATAACATAGCAAAAAATAGAGTATGCAATCAACATTTTTAATATATTAGTATGTGAGAAGAATACTACCTGATATCCATATATATGTTGAGCATGAATGTCAAATATAGGACCAAGTATAAATATATACTAAAATAATCTGAATAGCTGAATAGCTGATGTATGGACACTTAGTCATGCAAACCTATACTAATATAATCTGAATACCGAACTAAAATTATAGGAGAATCATATAACCAACATTCCCCAATCTGAGCTAATCAAGGTCTAACCTATAACCCAAGTTGGAAAGGTGTCAATACCTTGCCCCAGGTACCAACACTGGTTGTATGGATCTACTAACATGATGTTACAATGGACTAGGGTGTCAATCATCTACTGGAGAGTAACCCCTAAGAGATTGTCATTTCTCAACTGGTTGGTGAACTCTCATAACCTACACTGGCTACATAGTTCTGCAACTTAGGAACTTCTACTAAATATCTCAGTGTTCTACTGGCGGGTAAACCTTTATCCCTAGGTTTCCTCGATACTAAGTCCTACTCCCAACAAACTGACACCGATACTAATAAAAGGCTTAACATGTCTGACACTGGCATATGCTCAACATGATAGCAATCTGAATTACTGATACAAGTATGCTCTAAATGACTTGAAACTCAATATCTATGACATATATGAATACCTAGGTATCGGGTGTTCATATCCCACCAAAACTATCCAATGCAGAGTGATCTTGACAAATGTTGAACAATCCATGGATGGGAAAATCATGAATAACACCCAAATTATTACTAATCATGTTGTAGACATTTTTACTATCAAAATATGGAAACATAATTATAATGAGGGAATATATTTTCAAGGAGAAACTGAAGAGTTTAATTGAATAAATTATGAAATTCATGCTTCTCATGGAACCCTAGACAAAAGAGAATTAAAATTGGAGAAATTTGGAGAGTTTTGTAACTCAAGGGTGAAAGTATCCCATTTATGAATATCCCACATACCTAAAGTAGAAGTCTTTAAGAAATCTCCTTGAGAATTGGATGTGCTTGAAGAACCCTAGTTGATCTTAATAGAGAAATGAATTGCCTCTTTGACTCCTCTTGGATGAAATTAATGATCATCTTATGATTTGGGGCTTTGGGGTCTTTTATACCACCTGTTGTAAAGCAAAAACAACGTAAGTTTGATATTTAATGAAGTGGGAAAAGACATAAAAGTTCTTGGAAAATATGTAGGAAAACACGTTCCTAGTCATTAAGACTCACCTCACGACTGGTTATGAGTCGTGGTATAAGTTACACTTGGGATCTTGTGATTCTGGATACATTTAGCTATGACTATGACTTTCCACCTAACAACTCATTTCAACTAGATCTGAGTCCTTAGGTGAAGTCGTAGTCTGAGGCTTGATTCTTAGATCCTTTACTGGTCAGGCTACCGGTTCACATAATGACTCGTAAGGTATTATTATGAGTCATTGCTGGACTTGTAACCAGTGGAAGAAATTCTTGGTTACATACTTCTCTAACTACAAACCACTCCCGACCACTCGTCATGAGTGGTTATGACTTATTTTCCTGAGTCGTAGTCATAGCAGTGTATCAGTCCTTAGGGGAAACTTTACACAACTCTTTGCCATGACATCGGATTAAGGCGAGACTTAAAGTGTTGGAAAGCTAACTTTGTGGTCTATCTATAAAATAGTTTAGAGCTTGAAAAATTTGTTGTTTTAAATATCTCCCCTTTGGGATCATTCATCCTCAAATGAAACTAATTGAGTTGTGCTACTAAGATGGCTGAGACCATGCACAAAACATTTAAAAGCTGAATCATATTAAATATCTAAAATTTGAAACGTGATGCATGGACTAAACTAAGCTCGTTAATGCATGCTATGGCATAAGGATAGTTAGATAAATGAGATAGAAAAAGAGATAATTAATATAAAGAACATACCTCAAGATAAATTTGAATTCCTAGAGAAGAGATAGGTTCTGTTTCCCAAGTAGCTCCCTCAATGGACTAATTTCTCCATAGAACCTTAACTAAGGCATCTTATTTATTCCTTAACCAACAAATATAACGGTCAAGAATCTCAGCTTGTATTTTTTCATAGAAGAGGCTATATTTCACGCCCATATTCTTTAAAAGAATGACTAAAACTGGATCACCAACACATTTCTTTAGCATAGAAACATGAAACACTTGGTGCACTGATGCTAACTCTGCAGGCAACTCTAACTCATAGGCTACATTCCCAAAACGACTCAAAATCTTATATGGGACAACATAGCAGGTACTACGCTTCCCCTTCTTACCAAACCTCTTCACCCCTTTCATGGGTGATATTTCAAATACACAAAGTCACCAACATCAAGTTTAAGCTTTCTTCTCCTCATATCTACTTAGGATTTTTGATGGATCTAGGCTTTCTTTAGCCTTTCATGAATCAATTAAACTTTTTCCATTGCCCTATCTATCATGTCTGGCCCTAACAAAGTGATTTAAACCTCCTAGTATAGAGAGCTTTAAATAGAGCCATCTAGATACTAGAGTGACAGCTGCTATTGTAGGCAAACTCAATCAAAGGTAAGTGATCAAACCAACTACCCTTGAAATTGAGAAAATAAGCCCTCAAAATGTTCTCTAAGATCTGAATAGTCCTCTCTTCCTGACCATCTATCTATGGGTGAAAAGTCGTATTGAGATAAACTTGTGTACCAAGACACTTTTGAAAAGCCTTCCAAAAATAAGAGGTAAATTAGGCACATATATCTGAAATGATGGTCAAAGGAACCCCATATAATTCCCTAATTCCCTGAGATAGAATCTGGCATAATCCCCGGTTAAATATGAAGTATGAACCTGCAAGAAATGGGCAGACTTGGTAATCCTATCCGTGATGACTTGGATTGAATTATGTTGATGATGCAAATGAGGTAACCTTATAAAAAATCCATATTCACCACTTCCTACTTCCAAGTGGGGATGCTGAGCTCCTAAAGTATACCATTAATTCTCTAATGTTCAACCTTAACTTGCTGACAATTCAAACACTTAGCCACAAATAAGGCAATATCCTTCTTCATAAAACTCCACCAAAATATTTCCCACAAATTATGGTACATCAAAGTGGCTCCTGGGTGAGTCAAATATCAGGAACCATGCACCTTGGCTAGTATTCACTATCTCAAATCATCCACATTTAGAACACACAGCCTGCTCTTACAACAAAGAACACCATCTCTCTCTTGGGAGAATACCTCAACCTTCTTATCCTAAACTATTTCCTTTAACTTAATCAAAATGGTATCTCGATCTAGCTTTTTATTTACTTTTTAGACCAAGGAAGATTTCAAACCATTCTGAACCCATATATAACCTTTAATTGAACTGAACACCCAATATAGCCAGCTGATGAACCTCGCAAACTAACTCCTTCTTATCATCCTCATAGTGGAAACATTTCCCATATACAACCTACTAAGGGCATCAGCCACAACATTAACCTTACTCGAGTGATACAACACTCACATCATAGTCTTTTAACAATTCAAGCCATATTCTCTTATGAATATTTAGGTTTTTCTATGTAAATACATACTGTAAGCTTTTATGATTAGTAAACACATCTACATGGACACCATAGAGGTAATGCGTACAAAACGTATTAAGGAAAAAATAATTGCTGCTAACTCAGGATCGTGAGTTGGGTAGTTCTTCACATAGGTTTTGAGCTGACTAGAGGCATAGGCTATGACCTTACCTCGCTGCATAAACACATACCCAAGTCCAACTCTAGAAGCATCTAAATAAACTACAAACCTATTTGAACCTTTGGGTAGAGTGACTACCAGAGAGGAAGTGAGTCGAGTCTTCAACTCCTAAAAACTCTTCTCAAGGGAATCTGACCACTGAGAGTTGACTTTTTTCTAAGTCAATCTATACATGGAAGAGGAAATATAGGAGAATCCTTTGACAAACCGTCTCTAGTAATCAACAAAACCCAGAATACTCCTAATGTCTGATGGAAAGATGGGTCTAGGCTAGTTCCTCACTGCTTTGATCTTTTGAGGATTAACTTGAATGAATTCACAGAAAATAATCTGACCAAGGAAGATATTGATTTCAATCAGAATTTTCATTTACTAAACTTGGAAAATAGCTGATGATTCTAAAGGGTCTGTAAAATAATTCTCAAATGATTGGCATGCTCCCTTCACTACCAGAATAGAAGAGAATTTATCTATGAAGACAATGATGAAAATGTCCAAATACTTCTTGAACACTCTATTCATCAAGTTCATAAATTCAAAGGTACTATACCGAGTTTTGAAGGTTGTCTTTGGAATGTTACATTATCCCACTCTAAGCTGATGATAGCCATATCTAAGGTCTATTTTAGAGAAATAATTCACTCCCTAAAGTTGGTTAAATAAGTCATCAATCCTACGAAGAGGGTGCATATTCTTGATTGTGACTTTGTTCAACTAACAGTAGTCAACCCACATTCTAAGAGAACTATCCTTTTTGCGCACAAAGAAAATTAGAGCACCCCATCGGGAAACACTAGTCTTGATGAAACCCTTATCTAAGAGATCTTTCAATTGCTCTTTCAATTTCATAAGCTCATCTTAAGCCATTCTATATGGTAGAATTAAGATAGGTTATGTATATGGAACGTGATCTATTCCGAAGTCAATTTCCTTCTCAGGAAGAACTATGAGAAGATCTTTAAGGAACACTTCTGGAAACTCATTCACTTTAGGAACTAACTAAAGACTTGGATTTTTACAACTTGAGTCCCTGGCTTGGACAAGATGATAAATACAACCATTACAAATCTTTTTTATTTGCCTAGAGGAAAAAGACAAACTGACCTATAGGGACTGAGGTACTACCCTTCCATTCTAGGAGTAGCTCATTAGGGAACTAAAATTGAACTATTTTGTTTCTACAATCAACTTAGAAAGACTAGGAGTGGAGCCAATCCATGCCAAGAATGACATCAAAATCAGTCATATCAACTCTATATGATCAACCAAAGTAACTTTATGAGATACTATGATTGGGCAAGTTTTGTATACACATCTGGCTATCATAGAACTATCGATTGGAGCAGACCCTAAGAAAGTCTTTGTAAAAAATTTTGGGCTGACAGTAAAGAGTACTATAATATAGGGAGTCACAAAGAACAGTATAGCTTTGGGATCAAATAATGCATAAACATGAAGATGGAAAACTTACAACATACCTGTAAACACATCAGGAGAACCTTCTTGATCCTATCGAGTCTGAAGGGCATAGAGTTGATTCTTACTCTGGCCACTGGTTGCACTAGAAATGGAACCCTACTTATTTAGGTGACCTGTTGGTACTACTGAAGAAATAGACTGACTCTGGGGATGAAAATCTTTACCCTTCTAAGAAACCACTAAGCAATCCCTAATTTTTTAGCCTGACTTACTACATCCAAAACAAATATCATACCAACCATGCACTCACCCTTGTGGTTCTTACCACACCGCCTATAGATAGGGTTAGTGTGAACACTATTTATGCTACCCTAGGACATAGAGTTGGGTGCTCTATCTTGATTGTCCTAAACTTAGGTACTCGAGCAGTAGCAGAATATGGGGATAGGGATGATGATTTTTGGTAGAACTGAGAATGATTCTCACTATTCAACCTTTGTTGAGAAAAGTTGAAGCTACCAGCTTTGGCCCTTCTCCCTTTCCTTCTCCTTAAGATTCTTCTTCTCAATCTGCTAGGCATGAACTATTAATCTTAAAAAGTCCATCTACTTAATCAACATTTTGGTCCTTCACTCCTTGACCATCTTTAGAAACACCAGACACATACTTACTTATTTGGGACTTAGAGTCAGCCACCATAGTCAGAACATACCTTGCTGACTGGGTGAACTTGAGTGAATACTCTTTTACACTCATGATATCCGGCTTCAAATTAATAAACTCCTACATTTGTCCTCCCTCAACTCGAGTTGGAAGAATATTTCATAGAAAGTATTAGAAAACTCATCCCACTCTATAAGCCCTACATCAGCGCCTCTATCCTCCTTCCACTGTTTGAACAAAGCATGAGCCACTCCTTAGAATTTATAAGTAATGAAGTCCGCACACTCTCTGTAAGTGACACCCATGATATCAATCACTTTCTCTACACAATCAAGAAAATCTTATAGATCCTCCTTAGATTTAGATCTAGAAAAGGTTGGAGGGTTCATTCCAGTGAAATCCTGAATTCTAGCTGTTACCATATTTTCTACTAGATTGGATGGAGCAACATCCTACTGGTTATTCTAGGTAATGATAGACTAGGCTAAAACTATATAACGACCCTAAATTCAGCATTAGAGACCACTAATTCATAGGGCCTTTGAGAATAGGTGGCAGCGCAGGCTGGTTCTCATTTCTCCTTCCATTATTCTATTTGGGAGAAATTTTCTATAAAAGGATAGAGGATAAGTTAGAAAAAGGAAATTTAATGGATCTCATGCTCCATCGATTGACATAAACATTAAAAGAAGCAAAACTTTACTAAAATATCTCGTAGCCTCTCACCCATGAGTGTGGCACGCTTAATACCCATGAACAAGACTACTTAACACGACTTTCAGACACCCCAGGACACTTTATACCTTGTGCTGTGATTCAAAGTTTGTCATGACTAGAGACTACCCCATAGTCATAACCCGGTGCTTAAGGCGACAAGTGACCCCTAGATAATCCATACTTTGGAACAAGCTGTAAATACTGAAAGAAAGGTAACAAAATATTGTGTAGAATTTATTTAACAAATATTTAAATAGTTAAGTCAAAACAAAGGAGTCTAGAATACATCACTAAAAACACAACTTTTTATCTAACTGAAAGCCTCTAAGCGTGATGATTTGTTAGGACAAGTCCCAAACTAACTTTGACTACTGAATATATATGAACTGAAATAATGAAAAGTGTGATAACTAATATAATTAATCCTCGAATGATGAGGACACACTAATGTTATAGCTAAGGGGCTCAAGAACTGTCTAAGTACGATTGGGAAATTGAGCATCCAAACTAATGCTATAAGACAACATAGCACAAAAAAGTATGGGGTCAATACTTAGAATGTACTGGTATGTGAAATGAAGACTACCTTATATTTGTATATATACTGAGCATGAATATTGAATGCAAGACCAAGTATAAATATGTACTGAAAAAATTTGAATAATTGATATATGGACACTCGATCATGCAAACCTATACTGATGTAATCTCAATACTTAAATGAAAATATGGGAGATATCCTAAAACTTATATGCCCCAATCTTAGGTAATTGGGTCCAACCTATAACCTTAATTGTAAGGGCATCAGTACCTTGCCATGGGTATAAACACTGGCTATATGGATCCACTAAGATGATATCCCAATAGTATAAACACACTACTGGCGAGTAACCCCTAAGAGAGTGTCAGTCTTTAACTTTGGGGTGACCTCTCATAACCTATGTTGGCTATGAGTTTTAGAACTCGGGAACTTCTACTAAAAATCTACTATGGGTGAGCCTTTATCTATAGGTTTGCTTGATGCTAAGTCCTACTCCTAATTAAACTGACATTGATATTGATAAAATGCTTAACATGACTGATATTGATGCATGATCATGATGATAGTATTCCAAATTAGTGATACAAGTATTCTCAAAATGACTTGAAACTTAACATCTATGACATATATGAATATCTAGGTATCAGGTGTTCATATTGTATCGACACTATTACTACAGACTGATTTTGACAGATGTTGAGCTATCCATTGTATGGGAAAATCATGAATTACACCCAAATTAATTACTAATTATAATATGGGCATTTACGTTATCAAACATAAACAAACATAATTATCATGGTGGAATATATTTTTATGGAGAAACTTGAGAGTTCCATTGAATAAATTATCAAATTCATACCTCTCATGGAACCCTAGACAAAAGGGAATTAAAATTAAAGAAATTTGGAAAGTTTTGGGACTCAATAGGTGAAAGGATCCCATTGATGAATATCCCACATACTTGAAGTAGAAGACTTGAATAAATCTTATTAAAAACTAGACTTGATTGAAGAACCCTAGTTTCTCTTGAGAAAGAAAAGAATTACCTCATTGATTGATCATGGGTGAAATTGAAAACCATCTTAAGATTTGTGGCTTTGGGATCTCTTATTCCACACCCTATGAAGCCAAAATAATATAGGTTTAGCTTTTAAGGGAGTGGGGAAAGATATAAAAGTCCCTACAAAAATGTGCAGGAAAACACATTCCCAGTCGTTATGACTTACTAAGTGACTCATTATGACTGGATACATGTCATGATCTGAGTTGTAACCTGAGATCTTTGGATTATGGAGACATTCTATTATGATTATGACTCTCTATCTAATGACTCATTATGATTGAATACGAGTCATTGGGTGAAGTCGTAGTTCAATGCTTGATTCTTGTATCCTCTACTGGACAGGCTACAAGTCCATACAACGACTTATTAGGTCTAATTACGAGTCGTGTGCTGGACTCAAAACCATTAGAAAGAATTCTTGGTTACATATTGATGTGAATATGACTCACTCATAATGACTCATCATTAGTGGTTATAACTTATTTTCCAGAGTCATAGTCATAGAGTGTATCAGGTCCTTAGGGGAAACCTTACACAACTCTTTTCCATGACATCAAATTAAGGTGAGACTTGAAGCATTGGAAAGCTAACTTTGTGGCCTATATTTTAAGAGGTTTAGAGATTTAAAAATTTAGGGTATTACAATAGTATAAGAATGAGATTTCTAATAGGGTATCATGTATCGATACGTAGATATCTGTATCTATCTTTGAGAGGCTTTCTCTCCCTTGTTCTATTCAATATCATGCATATCTTTCATACCTTATGTTCTAAATCATATTTCACTCTTTCAAAGTAGATGTGAGGACTAAATCCAGTAAGGTTAGAGACTTGGATCCATTGTCTGAGAAAAAATCCCAGTCTAGAGGGTAATTTATGAGTCTTGGTCGGGCTGGAAATGGAGGATGGGCATGAAGATATTATCTATCTAGAGATAGCACTAGAGAATTCTTCACTAACCCTTATGATGAGAGTTTTGGAGATATGGGTCCTACTTTAGTTCCACAAATTTCTTTTGCCCTAGTCTTAGAAGGGTTGTTGGTTCAGTTACTGACCTATTTGGAGGGTACTCCTTCGAGTTCACTAGGTGTTCCTCCAGATCCAAGTATTGTACCTCTGTCTATGCTAGAGTCCGCTTATAGGATTCTATAAGTTCTGAGTATGTATCCTCCTATTGTATCGACATCTACTTATGGTACTGATCTGGCCCCAATAGAATACCGTCTTTCCAATTTTTAAGTTCTTATTTGCCTCTAATCCTCTATTTTTTGTACAAAAGCTTGTATCCTTGCTATATCCATATCTTTTTTCAAGGCAGCAATAGTACAATCTTTAACTAGATTGGATCTAATCTATCCACATATTGATGAACTCTATCATCAATAGTAGATACTACATTAGGAGTATACTTAGCCAAAGAATTAAATCGGAGGCTGTACTCCCTCATGCTTATATTTCCTTGGCAAAGATTTAGGAACAGATGTGCACGGGCCTCTTGAATCTCAAATGGAAGGTAATAATCAAGAAATGCCTCTTTGAACTCTTTCCAACTAGCTGAAGGTGCATCAATACCCCTAGATCATTTCCAGTCTTCATATCAAATATAGCCTCCCCTTTGAATCTATATGTTGCTAGCTCAACTATTAATTTTCCCAGTATATGCAATACATCAATAGCCTATTGTATTTGATTAATAAAGTCTCATAGTTCTTCATTAAGATCTGATTCGTTGAATTTGGGAGGATCTAACTTAAGAAAATCTCGCGTCTGCAGGCTAGCTTCCCTATCGCACCACTAGAACGTATGTTGGAATAGCTTGTCCTTAAGCTTGTCCAATAGCTATACGAGCTAGCAATTACACCACATTCCTTAGATCTTGCTCAGTAGGATTAATAGGTGGCTTTGAGGATATTGTTCTTCCCCTCCTTAGCTCTTCTGGAGATAGAAAAATAGAAGAGGTTTGTGATACAAACTAAGCTTAGGCCTCCTTTTATTAGCTTGTCTAGGTAGGGACTTGCTGGTCCCTTCTCTAGCAGCCACATCTACTTGCTTACCTGTATAATTATTCCTTCTTGTAATCGATATCTTTACAAAAATAAGAAAAA
Source organism: Capsicum annuum (assembly GCF_002878395.1). NCBI lineage: Eukaryota > Viridiplantae > Streptophyta > Magnoliopsida > Solanales > Solanaceae > Capsicum > Capsicum annuum. The sequence continues at coordinate 105,290,669 of NC_061120.1, read as the reverse complement.
AAACATATTCAATGGTTAAATATGACTTCACCTATGACTTGGGCTCTATTGGACGATCTAAGATGTGAAGAAAAAGAGATAACCCATAAATGTCGGATAGCCTCTTGTTCATAGATGTGCTGCACAACACCCATAAGCAAGACTCTATGCATACACGTCTTTGTAGGCTCCCTAGCACGATCTACTCTGATACCACTTTTGTCACACCTCAAATCCTATTGGGGCAGACAGACACCCGTAGCCATAAAGGCCCGAGAGCACCAACCTTTGACCCTATACATTTCATGCATGTAAATATGCTAACCAAAAGTTCTACCAAATATGATACAATGCATCAATGAGAACAAACATGTGGGCAAGCATAAAATTATATATACAAGTCTTGGGCGTTGGGGCCACAACATCTAAGAGACAAGACACTACTATGCTAAATTTTACATTGGTCAACAAAGCCTCTAAAAGATACATAGTCACTTACAAAAGGTCGGGACAAACCCTAGCCTTACCCTTAATTACTATACAATATCAAAATATATAAAATATAATTGGAAATCCCTAAATCAACCTAGAGATCACCAATAGTAAATGGATATCTTGTTCTCCAACTAGCAAGGTGTATTAGCTAAAGAACTTGTGCCTGGAACATGAAATACAGTCCCCCCTCTGTGAGGGACGTTAGTACGTAAATATGTACTGAATATGTAAGGCTAAAGGTAACTACACATGATACAAGAGCTCAATAAAAATCAGATACAAGTGCATAAATAGTGCAAGTATACCAACTATATATATATTTGTGGGATCAGGTACATTACATTCTTTTCTTCATTTTACCTTTCTTACTTTATAATCTTTGTAATCCATATAATGTAAATGTCCAACTGATTAGTGGTAAACACACAAATTGGGATTGACCCTTGCTAGGCTTATGCCCCTGAGCTGCCACCCATATATAAATAGATTGGGATTTTCCCATGCTAGACTTGTGCCCCTGATCTGCCACCTACATATAAAGGTATCGAGATCGGCCCATTCTAGGCTTATGCCCCTGAGTTACCACCCGTTCAAATAAGATTTGCTTTAAATAGTTTATTTAGCCTTTGAGATTGTTACTTTGGTGGTCATAACATTTTGGTACCTTTGAAGAATAATTTACCAATAAGAGACATATAAATAAACACTTAGTGCCATGACAAAGAGATATGGAGCAGATTGTACACGAATGAAATGTTTAGAAGCTAAAAATAACATATGGGTCTTATTTGAATTAAAGGAGAACTCTTGAGACTTGCTAGTGAACGTAAAAATACAGAATTCAGAATAAGCATATGGTGAGGTATTTTAACACATTACGGAGTGGGAACAAGGCCGTTAGCTAGAATGGATATTATGTGCTGCCACTAGGTATCATTTACTATGGGAAAGCTTTAGAAGCTTACCATGTACCACAAGTGTTGGATTTCATGCCCAAGAATATGAAATAGAGTAGCCTAACATTGTATAACACCGATAACTTAATTTACTTCCTGCCTTTAGGATTATTTATCCATAGTAAAGTATATGGTAAAACTAGTATTAGTTACTAGCCAACACACTACACTATTTAACTTTGCCAAAATAATAGTTGGATAGTAAACACTTATTTTATAAATCAAGGGTGCTATATTAAATCGTTTTATCCTCCAATTACATCAACATACCACAGATTATTTTAAGAACCCCCAAAACAACTTGACATCATTACTCCTTCCAAACGGTACATAATCAGAATGATCAAAAACATATAAAATAATTAGTTTGGTGGTGTACCACCACACCTTTCTTTTATATTACAATACAAACTAGTCACACCTTTAGCCAACATTAACATGGCATCCCCTTACACATACACATAAAATAGTCCTCAAAATAACCCTATATTTTCTTTTATTGTATCAATCAAATATTAAACTCATCATCCCTTGAGTTCCTGAATAACAACACATCTATAATTCTTTACCCAAACTCATACATAAGAAGGACAAAATGGAGCAGTCACCTTACCTCAATTTTCAATAGCTTATCCTTTTAACTTTAACACTTCAAGAACTTGAACTTTCCTCCACATTTTAAACCAAAAAAAACAAGAGAAGTCTCTTAATAACAAAGAAAAGTGAGCAGGAAGCTTGTTCTATAGTGTGCCATGTATTTATAATTAAGCACTTACATTATGTTTTCCTAATCTACCATGAGATAATTAAGCTAAACCTTAAGTGTTTTCACTTACCTTGGCTTGCAGCGATGAGGGTTTCTTCAAGAACCCTAGAAGGGATTTTTAGGGTTGTTGTTCTTATACTTGATATAAAAGAGAGAAAGCTGAAATTAAAAGGTTGGATATATGTTAAAAATGAGTAAAAAGACCATCTATATTGGTTTATATTGAGCCCATAGAACCTCCCTTATTGACCCCATTTTAAGCCATAAATTATTCCAAGTAGGTGATGCACCTACTGAAGGGTTCAAGCTGCTCAAAATTTCAAAGTAGGTGATACACCTACTTGCTCAATTCGTAGTTGGGCTTAATTAAATTGGGCCTTGGCAGATTTAAGTATTGGGGCTTTCTCAATTTCCTTCCTCTTTAACTTAACTTGGATCCAAATAAGTTTACTAATAAAGGCCTAAATCTTATCCATGGACTTGGTCCATTAACTTGGCTCATGTAACTCAAGTAGGTGGCCCACCTACTAGTTTAATTAAGTCAAGCAAGCACCTCAATAAATTACTCCCTTTTAAGTTCTTAATCCCTTTAATCTAACTTAAAGATCGTATATACTTGGTCACTTTAAACTTTATATTTAAATACCAAGTTACTATTCCAAGTTAAATAGTTGTATCAATGTTAACTTGGTCGCATCACGCTAAAATGTACGGGCAATATCTAGAACTCCATTTACATCATCAATACTAGCTTAACAAATCGCGTCCATTACCTATACCATAAGGCTACACCATGTTCCATATAAATAGAATAAGTACATGCTAAATACGGGGTTTTACATCCTTCCCCCACTTGAGAACATTCGTCCTCGAATGTTAGCATAACTGTCCAACCAAATCAAGTTCAAGCCTAAGTCTATTATTCCAGTTATCGCATAGCACTTATATATTATACATATTTGTTATTGCTCCAATTCAGCATCTTGGACTTTCTCCTTGTATTTGAATAAATGGGGGTACTTGGATTTCATCACTTCCTCAGCTTCTCATGTGATCTCTTCCACTTGTTGGTTTCTTAAAAGTACTTTTACAAAAGCTATTTCTTTATTCATTTACTTCTTAACTTGTTGATCTAGAATAGAAAGTAGTATTTCTTCATAGGTGAGATCTTCTGTAACTTGTACATCTTCAATAGGAGTAATGTGAGATGGATCTAAGACGCACTTTTGAAGAATTGAGACATAAAATAGTGGATGAACTGTTGAGAGCTCTTGGGGTAGCTCTAACTCTTAAGCGACTTGGACAAATATCTAAATAATTTTATACGGGCCTATATAATGTGGACATAGTTTCCCTTTTTTACCAAATCTTATTACTTCTTTCATTGGTGACACTTTTAAGAATATCCAATCACCTATAGCAAACTCTAGCCCCCTTCTTCTAATATCTGCATATGAATTGTGTCAACTTTGGGCTATTTCTAGCCGATGTTGGATCACTTTTACCTTTTTCATAGCTTGATGAACAAGATCTGGGCAAAACATGGAAACTTCACCCACTTCAAACCATCCAATTGGTGATCTATAATTTCTTCCATGCAAAGCTACATATGATGCCCTTTTGATACTTGAATGATAGATATTGTTGTAGGCAAACTCGATGAGAGGTAAATGATTATCCCAACTACCTTTAATGTCTAATACACAAGCTTGTAGCATATCTTCATGTTTTTGAATAGTGTGTTCTGCTTGTCCATCTGTTTACGGGTGAAAAGCTATACTTAAATTCACTTATGTTCCCAAATTTCTTCGAAAAAGCTTCAAAAAGTTTACAGTAAATTGAATAAATCTTGGTACTTCATATGGCATAACTATCTCTTTGATATTTAATTTTGTATGCTTTCAACTATGCATATGGTCCTAATCGATAGGAAGTATGCTGATTTGGTAAGTCTATCAACTATTACCCAAATGGAAACAAATTTTTGAGATATGCGAGGCAAACTAGTGATGAAATCCATGTTGATCATATCCCACTTCGATATTGGAAGATCTATTTATTGCATATAACCCCCGGGCTTTTGGTGCTCTACTTTAACTCTTTGACAATTTGGACATTAGGCTATAAATTCTACAATGTTCTTCTTCATGTCACCCCACAAATACACTTCTTTCAAATTATGATACATTTTTGTTTATCCCAGATGGATGGAATGCCTTAAATCATGTGTCTCTATCATAATTGTCTTTCTTAGCCTATCCATATTAGGTCTGCACATTCTATTTTGGCACTGAAGTACTCCATCTCGCGTAATCTCAAATGCTTTGGTCATACCATATTGTACATTCTCCTTAAGCTCCATTCGAGCAACTCAATTTCTTAGTTCAAACCTCCAGGCCTCATGTGCTCAACTTTTATTTGTTGACACACCATACACTTAGCCACAAAACTAGCCATATCTTGCTTCATATTACTTCACCAATAGAACTACTTAAGATCATGATACATCTTCTTAGAACCGGGATGAATAGCGTACAAGGATCTATGAGCCTCAACCATAGTTATTTCCCTCAATCCATTGACATCGGGAACACATAACCTACCTTGGTACCTCAAGATACCATCACCACTAATCACAAAATCAACAATATTTTGTTGACCCACATTACTCTTAATCTTTATCAAATCGGGATCCAATATTTGGTTTTCCTTTATCTCCACAACAAGAGATGACAAGAATACCTGATGCATAAATATACCGCCATCCTTAGACTCCATGAGACAAACTCCAAGATTAGCCAAACGGTGAATATCCTTCACCAACTCTCACTTATCCTTAGCTACATGAGCTAAACTCCCTATGGCTAACCTTCTAAGAGAATCATCAAATACATTAGCTTTACCTGGATGGTAATAGAGGCTCATATCATAGTCTTTCAGCAACTCAAGCCATCTTATTTGTCTGAGATTAAACTCTTTTTGAGTAAACACACACTGTAGGGTCTTATGATCATAAAATATGTCAACATGAACCCCATAGAGATAATATCGCCAAATCTTTAATGCAAATACCATATCCAACAACTCCAAGTCATAAGTAGGGTAGTTCTTCTCATGAACTTTTAATTACCTAGATGCATAGGCCACCACCCTACCATACTGAATAAATACACAACCAAGCCCAATACGAGAAGTATAACAATACACTACAAAACCATCATTACACTCATTCAAGGTCAAAACTAGAACCGAAGTCATTTTATCCTTTAACTTCTCAAAACTACCCAAACATGCATCCGACCATGAGAACTTAACCTTCTTCTAGGTCAACTTAATCAATGGAGAAGCTATCATTAAAAAACTTTCCACAAATCTCCTATAGTAATCGGCTAGACCCAAGAAGCTCCAAATATCAATTGGACTCGTAGGTCTAGGACACTTTTTAACCGCCACTACCTTTTGTGGATCCACCATGATCCCTTTACTAGAGATAACATGACTAAGAAAATCCACATCCTTCAACCAAAACTAACACTTAGAGAACTTGGCATATAAGCGATGATCCTTCAAGGTTTTCAACACAGCAAGGAGGTGATTTACATGATCCGCCTCACTCTTAAATTAGAGCAAGATGTCATCAATGAAGACAATAACAAAAAAATCCAAAAATAGGCAGAAGACCCTATTCATCAAGCTCATAGATGTCACAGGGACATTGGTCAACCCAAAAGACATAACAAGGAACTCATAATGACCGTACCGAAACCTAAAGACGGTCTTAGGGATATCCACTTCCCTAATCATAAGTTGATGATAACCCAACCTAAAATCAATCTTAGAGAAACCCTTTGCGCCCTGAAGCTGATCAAACAAGTCATCAATCCTAGGAAAAGGATACTTATTCTTTATGGTCACCTTGTTCAACTGACGGTAATCAATGCACATTCGAAGGTAACCATCCTTATTTCACATAAACAACACAAGAGTACCCCAAGGAGACACACTAGGATGGATGAAACCTTTATCTAAGAGATCCTTCAATTGCTCCTTGAGCTCCTTCAACTCTGCTGAAGAAATTTATAAGGAGGGAATGAAATTAAAAGAGTGTCAGGAACACGATCAATCCTAAAGTTGATTTCCCTATCAAGGGGAATGCTAGGAAGATCATCGGGGAAAGACTTTAAGAAAATCATTAACCAGGGGATAAGATTCTAGAGAAGGACCTTCTAAGTTAGAATCTTTAACTCGAACTAAATGAAACAAACACCCTTTAGAAATCAAACTTTGGGCTCTAAGAATGAGATGAACCTCCCCTTAGGCACTAAAAAAACCCTTCCCATACAATGACTGGATCATTAGGGAATTTAAGCATGACCTTATGGGTCCGGCAATCTAAGAAAGCATAGCATGAGTGCAACTAATCTATTCCCAGAATAACATCAAAATCAACCATGTCCAACTCTAAGAAGTTTACAAGAATTTCTCTACCACTAATAGATACCACACATCCCCTATAGACTTATTTAACAACCACACAGTCTCCTATCGGGATAGAAATAAAAAAAGGAACTGACAGATACTCAGGACCAAAACCAAAATACATAGCCATAAATGGGGTCACATAAGAGAGACTGGACCCTGGATCAAGTAAAAAATACACATCACAAGAGAAGTTTCAACATACTCATACCAATATCTAGAGACGTTTCAGACTCCTGGCGAGTAGCAAGTGTATACAAGCAATTTCAGCCTGTATCGGTGCCAAAATTAGAAGCAAAAGAAAAATAGCACCCTTTGATACATGAGCAAATGAAGTTGTAATAGGGGCCTTGTTGGCCTAAGAATCCTATAGAGAGGGGCACTCTTATTAGATATGCCTAATCTGACGACATCTAAAACACCTGTTCCTCCCCTTATCATACAAGCCATGATGATGCTGACCACAGAATCTACAAAGAGGGTAAGCCAACTGACCCTCACTATCTTGAGATTGGGCACCTTGTGTTCAGAACCCACTATCAAACTGAGATCAACGATCACTCAATTACTTAGGGTAAAGAGCACTAGCCGAGGAAAAAGAATAGAAACTTTTCACTTCTGTCTTGGCCACCTACCAGCGTCTCTACCACTTTGCTTAGAAGGCCTAAATTTCTTCCCTTTTCTTTCACTAAACTCAACCTGTTTCTTTTACTTTTCCTTCACCTATTGCTTATACACAACCAATCTAGAGATGTTTATGTCTTTGATCAATAAAGCTACCTTGCTCTCAAAGACCAACTCACGGAACAATCCTAAATCAAACTTATGTATTTTAGCCCTCATGCTAGAAACCATCTCAAGAGCATACCTAGACAACTGATGGAATTTCAAGGCATACTCCTTAACAGACATCCTATGTTACCTCAAATTTACAAACTCTTCCACTTTCGATTCTTTTAATCCTGAGTAAAGAAGCGGTCTAGGAAGGTATTAGAGAAGTCCTCCCACTAAGATGACTCATCAATATCACCCTTTGGCTGATCCCATTCTTTGTACCATTGGTATACTATATTCTTCAGTTGATAGGCTGTAAACTCCACCCCTTCCACATTAGTGGCATACATAACTCTAAAAATATTTTCCATCTCATCTAGAAAACCTTGAGGATCTTCCTCTACCTTAACACCGGTAAAGTTTGGAGGACTCAACTTCTTTAATAGGCCAACCCTAGTGGCCTCAAAAGATAGAGTAATAGATAAACCATGCTCAGCCTGAGAAACCACCAACTGAGCAACCATATGAATCGACTGACAAAACTCAACATTTATTAAGTTGGCCTGAGGAACTGGAGGAAGAGGGCTAGAGGGAATCAGTGGAACTCCAAAATTATCAGGAATTAGACCCTAGACCAGGCCTGAACTCTATAAGTAAAGCATGTCCCATCAATATTGTCCCTAGTTGAGACGAAATGGTTTACAGAAACTTCAGATTTTCTTGGAGGCATGATCTAAAATATAAGAAAACATAAATCAGAAGGATCCAATACCTTCAACTCTATAGCTCGAAATAGAACCACAATAAAGGGAAACAATCTTTAATGCCTCATAACCTCTCACTTATGAGTGTGGTGTGCTTCATACCCATAAAAGAGACTCTACTTAACAAGGATTTGTGGACACCCAATTGACCATGAATCTAGGCTCTGATACCAACTTGACAAGACCCAAACCCAAGCCCTATCGTAATGGGCATCTCAAGCCAAACAAGGAATGGAGATTCCCTCATTAACCCAACCCAACCATCAAACCAATCCACAAGTGTTGGATATACTCTAAACATATAATAAGATAGTAAAAACATGACTAATAACTATAACTTAAGAATGTCTAGTCATTCCATTAATGGCAACATACTAAATCAATATACCCAAGTCCACAGGTATCCATAAAGCCTCTACAAATACGATGTCTATAATATATCATGAAATGCCCCCAACAATAGACAAAAACCAAGTCTAAAACAAGTCTATGACATAAGATAGAAAGACCCTGAATTATATACCTTCTAAAGTATGAAAGAACACCACTTCAAAGTCAACACACGAACCGCTCGAACACCTGGTAACTGCACAAGAAAAGAAGAAGAAACTCTAGCCCCTGTGTTATGTGGGGACACAGCGTTCGAAGACAGTTAGTGATTGGAGCACTAGCATGTAACTCCAGGGTAAGGATAAAATAGAGTCATTATTCAAAACCAACTCAAACCATCATAAGAAACCACATCCATATACATAGGTATATAAGTGGATATGTAGATACATCAAGTGTTAGAAAAGGGAACGAGGCCTTAGCGTACATTTCAAAGCACCCAATCGTGAACCATGAAGTGGAGGACTCTAACCTTTCACTTGCGTATATTAGGGATTTTGAACTTCCCGGTTATATTAAGAAAGAGGACTATAACTTCAAGCCATTTTAGTAAGCAAGTAGACTCTAACCACAAGTTATCTCATTAAGCAAGTGAACTCTAACCATAAGCCATTTTATTAGACAAGTGGACTCTAACCATAAGCCATCTTATTAAGCAAGTGGACTCTAACCACAAGCCATCATGTCCATTATTAGTCGACATTGGGACTCTAACCCTTTGTCCATGGATTCACATCTACTCGATTCAATATTTAAGGACTCTAACCCACTTAGCTAATTCAAGCTATTAAGGCTATAATTTAACACCATACATGATCACAAGGTCTTTATGAACCACATATAAATTTATCACTTTAATAGGCGAATGACTTAGTTTTTACCACCATTCAAGTCACATTGAAGTCATCAAGACCTTTTACCAAACCATTCATTCTTCACTATCATTCATACACCAAGCTTTAGTTCAAACACAATTCAGTTTCATGTTTAGGGACTCAAACCCCTTTTAACCAACCAAACCACCACGGTTACAATTAACTCATTACATGGCCAATAAGGCCTTTACAAAGTCATTTTCCAATCATTCTTACTCATTAAGTCTTTGTCTTAATTCAAAATACTATTAACATATAACTAGTTATTTCTCTTAGATATTTCTATAAACACCTTGAGGGCATACCTTTATCATGACCAAAACCCAAGTGAAAACCATCATGATTTTGGTTACTTATGACCTTTTGTTAAACTACAATAAACAAGCACCTACATGTGCAAATCATCACCAAAAACATGTATAAACACATGTTTAAACAAGAGTACACCATACTTATCGCTATCCATCAAAACCCTTAATAATTGTTTCAAAAACCACCATTCAAGAATCAAAAAAATGTTTAAAACAAATGATATTGGAGAAATAACAATGAGTAAAGATTCACATGGCTTACACAAGATGATTCACAGATGAACTTGACCCCTTTAGCCTCTAGATGAATACCTCTTGAATCCTTAGCCTCCAATCTTATTGAAGAAGTTTTGAGAGGATTGTAGAATGTTTTAATCTTATCCAAGTAAAGAATAAAGTGCCAATCAATGTTATAAGTCATGGTTCATAAGGGTTTAGGGGTGGGAAATGTCTAAAATATCCCTAGCTTAAAATTTGAAAAACACATGCAAAAAGGTATGACTCACTCTCTTGATTTGTACCCTAGGGTACGAGTGGTACCCTTACTCGTACTCTAAACCTCTTCTTGGACCCTATTCTAATCAACATACAACCATACAAGGCTAAGTCATATTCTAAGGTATGAGAAGTGCTCAATAACTCTTACCCTAGGTAGAATACACTAGGTCATGCTCAAGACATCATATGACCTACCAATCTTATGACCAGTACCCTAATGTATGACTAGGGAGAGGCTGAACCATACTTTGGATAGAATGTTATCAACCTAAACTTATCATCATATGAGAGGGTGGGTACTAGACTGTACCCTATCATATGAGTGGTATGCTCAAACCGTATCCTACCCAGAATCTCAAACTTAGGAAATTCTTTAAGGGTTCAAAGCCAAGGTGTTTCAAAAGGAAGGAAAAAGGGGAGACTCCAACTCTAAGCGATCACCCAATATCCAAAATCAACCCTATAGGATCATTGAAACAAGGACAATAAATAGTACTCGGATCAACATCAAAAAGGTACAAAAAGTGTAGTATGAGTACCAAAGCCATGGGTACTCAGTAGGCATCATCGGCTAACTAAGTTAAATTATGGTATAAGTACGATAAAGATGAAAGATAAATAAGCTCAGCCAAGGTAAATAAGGCAAACCTGGAAATAAGGTTCAACATTATTGTACATAAATAAGTAAAATACATAAGAAATAGTAGTGTAAATATCACACAAGCATAACTACAAGATTGGACCCCATAAGCCATAGTCAAAAAAAGCAAATAACCCAATGCAGGCCCCCATAATCTTGGATAACTGAATAACCTTAAATTAATAATTATCATGCCATAACCAAGAATCCATTAAATAACTCCTATTGGTAGTCTTAAACTGAAACTCAATAGCATTATGAACATTATCATCATTTGCCATACTTGAGCTGGAACTTATTATTAATATCATCAATAATATCGTCACTTGTTGGACTTGAACTGGAACTCATATTATCAATATCAACATCATTATCATTAATTGTCGAACTTGAACTAGAACTCATATTATTAATATCATCATAATTATCATTAATTATTGAACATGAACCAGAACTTGTCTTCATACATTAGGCTAGGAATCATATCCATATGTCATACCACTACCCATGTCCATAAACTACACCAATACCATATCTATTAAGTCATGCCTAGTATCATATCTATAAGCCATATCAATGGTCAAAACTATAAGCCATATCATAAATCAAAACTATAAGTTATATTATTAATCAAAACTATAAGTCAAATTATTAATCATAACTATAGGCTATAATATTAATCATAACTATAATCCATAGCATTAATGCTCAAAATTAACATCAAATCTCCATATCCAACTAATATAATCATTATATTTGATCTCTTCAGGGCCCCAATATAATTATTTATAAGGGTATAACATGTGGATAAGGGTCAACAAAAGCTAACACAATCTTAGACTAAGTTGGGCAAACAGGCCCACTTCTAATCCCAAAAATTCATTAAGATGAATTCTACCCCGAACTAGGCTAAGGTATCTAAATTTACTTATAGATGTTAGATAAATACTAATTATCCCAAAGATAGAAATTTATCCTAAAAGATGAGCAACTAAGTCAATGTCATCTAAATAACGGTTAATCATACCTCTCACCCTATATCTAGCATATATCATAAGTATACAATGAAATAGATCAATCTATGAAGAGGTTAAACCATCCTACCTGATGTTGAAGAAAATCCTAAAGAATTCACAAAACCACTGATTTTTCTTTTTGACAAGTTTTCAAAGGTGCCACGCTATCAAGAACACAATCTACTCATCAAATGAAAAATGATACCCATAATGCACTATCTTATTTGAGTATAAAATTACATAAAAATGTCATGTGGATCTCGTTTACCGAATCAAACATTCGAAACAAACACAACTTTCCTTTATGCTTAAGAAACCTTTACCCTTAAAATGAGTGAATTCTGAGCTCTAATGGTGCTACAATCAAACCACCTATATTCTTAGAATTTTAGAAAAATATGAAGAAATTTACCATAAAATTAGTGGAATCTTACCATGCAATGAATAAATGCATAAAGTAATGATACTACTACAACAACATACTAAAGCTCCACAATTACCCACAAATGATTCTCCCAAGTTTCCACACTATTTAGGCTTTACTCTCTTGAGAATGAATGAAAACTAGGAAGAAATCGAACAGAAACAAGTTTATAAGAACCAGGTGTTGCTAAAGTGGGCCCTGGGCTACTTTAGTGGTCATCGCTAAAGCGTCTAGGTGTCGCTAAAGCAGTACCCGTCCCCATGAGCCAGGCCGCAAAAGTGGACCATAGTCCGCTTTAGTGCTAGCCACTAAAGAACTTGAGTTTTACCAAAGAAGTACCTATTGTTTGATCTAGGTTCGCTAAAGCACCCAAAGATCTGCTAAAGTGCCCAATGGGCCGCTAAAGCGCCCAAAGGATCGCTTTAGCGGTCATAGCAGATATCATCCAAGAAAACTATAATACCCTATCAAATTCAATGTTCCAGACTCAATGGAGCAGTCAAAATTTCCATCTGAGATTGATTTGATAAAAAGTGGGCCAACACCTACTTGTCATTTTTTTTAACTTTCGACCAATAACCCGAAATGAGCCAAGAGCCTAGAAACTCAAACCAAGGGTCCAACTAGACTAAGATTGATGTTTCAAAGCTGTTGGAATATTTAAAATTAGTATATGAGGTTGTTTGATAGAATGTTTTTCCCGATAGCCAATTTGAACCAATTAAGACTTCAAATAGGGAATCGACTCTAAAAAATAAATAAAATGCCTAATAATCGAACTGTTAGTTTTAGCAAGTCATAAATGATTTGGGAGAGATATATGAAATCTATAAATGGATGAAATTAACGGAATATGGAAAATGACCTGGAGGGTCATTACAAAGCTCATCCTAATGTGCCCTACACTAACCATGCTTGTATCAAAAATTTTCATCATAATCTATACCTTCTTCTTGATTGTAACCCTACACCACCATCTTTATCTTTTGGCAACGAAGGTCACATCACTAGTTTGACATTTATGATAATACATGAATTAGGTAGGAACTTCACCTTATTTCATTGTCACATATTTAGTACACCCTCAATTAATTATCATATTTAGTACACACTCAATTGATTATACTTTAAACCATTCACATAATAAATATTTTTTATAGCATGAGCAAGAAACTTACCAATCAGACCAATACTAAGAATATGCCCTTTCTTTCCATCTTAAAATAACACACTACCTCCTTAAAATGATTTGAGTTGGATAAAATCCTTAGTTCTACCGATCAAATACCTTAAGAAACCACTATCCAAAAACCATTTTTTATTTTGTTAACTGCGTCCTCTCAGATTTACCTCATTAGCTTTATCCTTAGATTTGGCCATGAAAGCTAGCAAGGATTCAAATTTTGTTGACTCATCTTCAATTACGAACATGAATGTATTATCACTATCCACTTCTTCATCTGAATTGCTAAATGAGTCTCTCGAAGCTACTAGAGTTTGCTTAATAATCCTGTTAGATGCTTTCCTTCTTCTGACTCTATCAAAAACCTGGTGTCTTTTCTAGGTCCATTCTGAGCTTTACTTGGTGAGATCCTTGTATTCCAGATTGGGAAGATAACAATCATTGATATAATGAATAGGTTTTCCATATTTATGGTAAAGATCATTTGCTTTGAACCCTTTAATTGAGTTGCCTCTATTTTTAAAACCTCCGCTTCTTACCATATTTTAAAACCTTTAAGTGAGATAGTCTATGTCATATTCATATTCACTTAAATCAATTTCATTTTCCTTCATAACCAAACTCTTTTCTTTTTTTGGTTCATTTCTTGTAGAATCCTACTAATATTTAACCTTATATTTCTTCAAATTTCCAATAAGCTCATCCATCGTCATAGTTTATAGATGGTTTGCCTCTGAGATAGCATTCACTTTGCTTTCCTATGAGAAATGATAGATGCACGAGATCTTTCTAACCAACTTATATGTTTAGATATTTTCTCTAAGATACATAAAATTATTCACAATAGATAAGAAATAAGTATGCATGTCTTGATTGGACTCGGATTTGCTCGTCTTAAATAATTTAGACTGAGTAGTAAGTATATCAATCTTTGATTTCTTAACTTGACATGTTCCCTTATGAGAATTTTTTAGATCTTCGTATATTTCCTAAGCATATTCACAAATAGAGACCCAATTGTTTTGATCAGGTCCTATTCCAAATATAATGATCTTCTTAGCATTGTAATTCTTTCAATGTTCTTCGTGTTATCTTTATTATAGTTATTTCTACAACAACAACAACAACAAACCCAGTATATTCCCACCTAGTGGGGTATGGGGAGGGTAGAATATACGCAGTCTATACCACTACCTCTAAAGAAGTAGAAAGGTTATTTTCGATAGATCCCCGCTCAAGACACTGGACAATATACAAAAATATTCAAAGCATGAAACAAGATAAAACTAACATAGATACAACATACACAAAAGTAATGTACAATACCAAACAAAAGACACCAAAACCCTCCTAACTACGGACTACGATTCATTCACCCATCTTATCCCTCTATCCTAGTGTTTTTCCTCCAAACCTTCCTATCCAAGGTCATGTCCTCAGTGAGACATAACTGCTCCATGTCACATCTAATCACTTCTCTCTAGTATTTCTTCGGTCTACCCCTACCCCACTTGAAACCATCTAACACTAGTCTCTTATACCTACGAACTGGGGCATCTGCGTCCCTCCTCATCACATGACCAAACCATCTCAACCTCACTTCCCATATTTTTTCCTCCACCGATACAACTCCCACCTTCTCCTAAATAATTTCATTCCTAACCCTATCAGCCCTTGTAAGACCACACATCCATACAACATCCTTATTTTTGCCACCTTCAACTTTTGGATATGGTAAGTCTTAACTGGTCAATACTCCGCTCCGTACAACATAGCCGGCCGAACTACAACTTTATAGAATTTTCCTTTAAGCTTGGGAGGCACCTTCTTATCACATAAAATCCCTGTAGTGATCCTCCATTTCATCCAACCTGCCCCAATACGGTGTGAGACATCCTCATCTATCTCTCTATTTCCTCTTCTTTAACAACTTCCATAGACATATGAGGACCATCACAAATCACATTGTACAACTCACTATACTCTGCCATGATGAAATTATGTAATTAGTATTCCATCAACTATAGAACTGCCCATTAAATCTTGGGAGCTGTATAGTTTATTGTCTTTTCTCAAGACTAGGTAGAGCTTACATCATGAATAAGATCCTTCCTAGGTTTTAATCTTATAAAAAATACTGCTCTGATATCAATTGATGGTTTGTAAGAGTCCACTACTGTAAAAAGGACCGATTGAGCACTAGGTCCCTATGTGAAGATATTGAAAATAATACAAACACAATAGAAACAACAGTAAATTAAATGACATAAGATATTTACGTGAAAACCTCCTTGATCAAGGAAGTAAAACAAAGACCTAACCCAGTAGGATTTCATCAACAAACTTTAATAAAACTCTGAGCAACCTTTGATTGCAACCTAGGAATTAACCTCCTAATTCCTACAACCTTGCAATAACTCTATTGCAACACATTCTTATAATACCTTTATTGTGAGTACTTCATTAGCTACCTCTATCTAAGATAGCAACTTAGATTTAAACAAAAAGATAGATAAAAAATACTCATTGATATCTCTAGAATGAGATATGAGTTTACAAATAGAAGATCAATAACAAAACCCCAATCAACCTAGAAAAAATTCATAAATCATTATGAGCAAAAAGAGTTTGTAAATTGTTGAGTCTTTCGTTGAGGACATATGCTTGAGATTTTTTTATTTGAATTTTTGCAAAATCTTGAACATATCTCCTCAAGGATGATGTATATATATAATGAGCATTGAGAGAGAAGCTCCCACGTTGGTGGATGCTGAAAAAGACCACTGAAAATTCATCCCACTAATATACTAACATTATTTAGAAAAGTTAGCTAGAACATAAGAAAATTTCATGCAACTACAAAACTTTGCACTGAGACACTAGTCTACGTAACTGGTCCTTTCACCAGGTAAAGCAATCACTTAAACATAAATAAATCCCAAACAGGCATGAACCAGGGTCCAATGCTGAAGTTTTTCAATCATAAAAATATGAGCATAATAAGAACCAAACTAGAACCCAATAGTTTAAATGTTGCTAAATATTTTTGTGATTTATTGCTACTAAAAATAAAATGTAATGTCTCGAAATGTCTCTTTTGTTGTAGCTTTGCTAGCCATGGTAGAGCTATAGCCTTGAAAGGATGTCGACTGAACTATCAAAAAATTACATCGTAATATCGGGTTTAAGGATAATTATACTTTGTTTGAACAACCTTTAAACAACTGAGAGAATAGATCAGCGGTCAAAGGTTGTTCAAAGTACTGAAGGAGCACAGGTTTGATTCCTATGCGTACTTAGTTTTGTACACTTTTAGTAGATTGAAACATTCTATTTCCTCCTTAGTGCATGTCTTCATATTTTCTTGGTTTATGTGATATTTTCGTTATACAAAATCCAACTTTATAAATTTTCACTACTATTTTTAGATATGTTGTTTTTATTATACTCACATAAGAAGAATTGAAAATTATACTAATTTTTAAAATATTTTTTAAATATTCAAATTTTAATTTTAAAATATTGAGTTGATCTAATTCATTTTAGCTTTAAAGATTAATTAACATCACTCTCAAAAAGACAAAAAAAATGTCATATAATTTGAAGCAGATTGGATATTAATTTATTGGCATCATTAAACCAAGTGAAAAATATGAAATCCTTATGAATTATTCATAAATATTTTGGTGAGAATTATAGTATGTTTTGCATTTATTTAGTTTTGGTTATGATATTTTGTCTTGTAATTATTGTTATAATTGGAATACCTAATTATAATACAATTTAAATTTTCAACAAAGAAATATTTTCTTAAATGTCAAAAAAAAATTATTCTTACAATTAAAATGTTCTATAACATAAATGATGATTTAGATGATATCATAATGTCGTATGTAAACTGAATATTATATTATTATTTCTAATGAGTTTAGTGTAAAAATATTTCAAGATATAATATTTCTTCATTAAAATTCAAGCTTCGCCGCTATTGCTAGATGGTTAAATCTAACCAATCTTCAAAATTATGTATTTAGGGAATTAAGAAAATATATAGGCATATTAACATCGTAATCCTAGTAGTATATAATTAATGGATATTCATTTATTTTTGCCAATTAATTAACCAATAAAACAAGAAACAGAAAGGTCACTTTAAAATTGCGATTATAATTTTTTTTGTATAGTTTTATTTCTATTTAGTATTTTTGTTTCTGTCTATGTCATATGCATCTAAAGTGATACTAACTTATAAATTTTATAAATGATTGGTGGGAAATAAGTAATACTTTCTCAGAGAGAGGAGCTCTAGCTTCTCACTAAAATCCTTTCATGTCATCGGAAAGTCCTACAACTCCAATATCTCTCTCCGATCAACCGGATTATATGAAAATCGACAACCACTCTCCCGATCATACTACCACCAATTCTTTTACCAATATTCTTACCCAAACTGGTCCCTGTGACTTGCCAACTATAAGGAATTACAGTCCTCTCCCTCAAAATAATATACAGCTTCCTAATTCACACCAAGAAATGGATTGCTCGGAGGATCTGCTCCCACCAACAACCATAGATGGAATTCAATCTATTTCTCTTACTAGTGATGATAGAACTCGGATCTACAAACCTTAGATATATTCCCTAATTATTAAACTAACTGGGAAGAGAGTAACACATGATTACCTTAAGAAGAAACTAAAAACTCTATGGATACCATCAGAAGTTTTAACCTTTATAGATCTAGGACATGACTCTTACACAGTTAAGTTTATAAAAGAAGAAAAAATAAACATAGTCCTTCAAAAAGGTCCTTGGTTTGTGAATGGTTTTTACTTATCCACTAGGAACTGGTACCCAAATATTGTTCCTTATGAAGCAAAAGAGACTTTTACGGCCATTTGGATACGTCTTCCTGAGCTCCCCACTGAATATTATGATCACTATATCTTATCAAAAATTGGGAATAGACTCAAAAAACTAGTCAAGACTAACATCTATACCTCCTCAACACTACAAGGGAGTTATGTTCGCATTTCCATCAAAGTTCCTATCAGATTCCCGGTTAAATCACATATCTATATTGATCAGTTAAAACAAAAAATTCTATATGAGGGTGAAGAGCTTTTATGCAAAGTGTGTGGATGCATTGGCCACTTTATAACAAATTGACTTTTAAAAAGGGTTTCCTCTCTATTTTCTTCTCAAACTAAGGAACCTAACACTACAAACATAGAGGCTACCATTAACACTAATATCACTTCCAATGAGAACCACCAGGAAATAGTTTCTTTCAACAGGCAAAGAAGGGGGCCTAATAACACAAAGTCGAAAGACACGGAAGTTGGTAGCTATAAATTAATCAAGACTCTATGATGATTTAATCATGATGAGGTTAGTGGTATCAATGTTAAGTTATTTTATGCTGACACAGATAAGTTTCTATATAATACTTTTTCTAAATATGGGAAACAATGCACGAACTTGCTGATGGGACTAGCACTGTGTATGCAAAAATTGACATCATCACCCAAAAAATTTTCTCCTCTTTGGTGGCAAGTACTATAAAAATATGTCTCTAAGGCCATTTTGTAGCTCTTCATGTCCAGACAAACATCAGGGAGATAATACTGATTATTCAAAATCCTAATGTATTGGCCATTCTTGCATCGAATGTGATGCGCAGAGCCACAGAGACTTACAACCACCACCTTTGGATGTCATCATTTCTTCAGTAGCTCATGAATTACCAACTCCCTATAATTCCATTTTTTCATATTCTGACATAGAAGTCCCCAACAGTGGACCCTCTATAATAGGCAGCCTCGATGGGAGCCATGTTATTTTCTTTGATTATGCCGAACTTCTAGTATATAGACCCACTATATCATCATTGGTAGGTCCAGTATAAGACCTCATAAAATTTCTAGGCTTTGTTCAGTCCTTTAAGCTTGTCAAGGGGTCCCAGACTTAGAAAACTCTAGCTAAGTTTCCAGACATAGTTTATTTTTAGCCTTCAAAAGTTGGCAATCTCATTTTGCCACCTTAATGTCCTTTAATGGTCCGTATGTTTGTTAATACATGATTAAAGAGGTCAATAGGTATTCTTGGACAAGTTTTAAATTTTTTAGACCTCGATTAGACCACATTTGGTGTCCCAAAAAAGTGGACCAACACGATCTTAAAGCGTCGCGTCGCTCATCGCGTTGGTTAACATTGTTGCAGGGACTGCCAGTGAAACTACTGAGGCTTGGTGCGATCATGGAATGACGCGTCGGGTATTGCATTGATGCCTAATTTTAATCATTAAATGTCTGCATTTTTAAGGGCGAAAGGGTCGATTTCCCACCCCTATATAAACCCAATAACACGTAATTCATCCATTTTTTACCCAAAATATACTAGTTTCTCTCAATTTTCCTCAAAAACAAGTTTAGAGTTTTCAATTGGAGATTCAAATTCAAGAAAATTTCACCATCAAACTTCGTAGAATCAAGAACTAAGGTATGCGTAGTGTTCATTCATAAACTCCTTCCATCCATGAAGTGCAAGTATCTAGTTTTAAATCAGGTATTGTGAATATTTTATTGTGGGTTAATTATGTTCATGAGATTATGATGATGTGATTCCCAAGCTCGAATCTTTATGTGTTGTTCATGAAACTATGTTAATGTGTGGCTTGAAATCTATAAGTTTAGTCGTTTCATGGATTTTTGAAGTGATAATTTGATGATTATGCCTATGCCTTAAGTTGTGCATGCAAGGTGTTTGTTAAAATGCCTAAGTGAATAAGAGTTGTGTGTTATGACATATTTGTGATTTATATGATGAACTCATGATGCAACCATATGTTCAAATTGACTTCCATGCTAAATCTATGACTTGTAATGATTTAGTAGAACGCTCATAAGTATGGATTCATGAAATTACATTATGATAGCACGAAATTCCTATTCATGTGTAAGCTTATGACATACAAATACTTTATGGAAATCCCCAATGATTGTACTATAAATTGTTGGCTATGGTCATATGTCAAGAAGTGTCATGTCTTATCAGTTTTATGCTATTGAGTCCTGGGGGTACTTGTAGCCGAAAATTTAGTTGTGTACCTAAAGACAGTGTTAGTTTTCATGATACTCTTAGTCAAGCCACGATCAGTAGAACTCAGTCATTCATGTGACTAAGAAAAACTCAGTAAATTCAGTATCAATACAGTAATCTTAGTAATCTCAGTCAGTTATCATATCTCAGTAGTATTCTGTCAATCAATGAAACTCAGCAAACTTAATTCAGTCCAGTTAATCAGTACAATCAGTAATAGCTTAGTCATGCCTAGTGTGAACTAGGAAAATCAGTTCAGTATCTATTCAGTTGGGAGTAGGATTCAGTACCGAGTGAACCCAATGATGGGAACACACACTGTCAGCAGATGGTATAATTCCTAGAAATAATCCTTGCATTTCAAAACTATGAAGGCAGCATAGGTTAAGACATCACACTGTTATTTAAGGGTTGATGAGGTGGATTAACACTGTCAGATGAGGGTCCCACCATTCTTCTTTGGGGACACTATCAGATGAGGGTAACTCACAGCTTTTCCTTAGTAGTGGCGCGGTATTGACACCCTTCCAATTGGGGTTATAGATTGGACCCCAACTCAGCTATAATAGCTTATTCAAGGCATGTCGGTTAGATAAATTCTCTAACAATTTTAGTTACAGAATTAGGACTGTCAGATACAGTCACTTAGTGTCAGTAAAAGAACTCAGATAGTTCTTCAGACATCAGTACTATCAAATACAATCACTCAGTACAGTGCGGAACTCATCTAGTTTTATCAAAATCTAGACTGTTAGGTACATCACTCAGTATCAATTATCTCAGTTATCAGTAGCTCATGTTATCAGTATTTAGACTTAGTAGTCAGTATTACCACATATTTAGTTTCAGTTACTTATCCATACATGTATTCTCATATTCATGTTTTATAGTCAATTAGTATTGTTCATACATATGAACCCTTTGCATTTATCCTACCTCACTTGCATACCAGTACATTCAATCATACTGATGCATTTGCTCTATGGTGTTTTTATACCATAGGTTCAGAAGTACGAGCTCTAAAGCATCAGTAGCATTCTAGTATCAGTAGTCAAAGTCAGCAGTGAGTCCTCATCCTTCGAGGACATAATCATTACCTTATTTCTTCATTACTTAGTTTATTTCAGTAGTTGGAGTTAGTTGGGGACATGTCCCATCAATTCCTTTTTCAGATAGTTCAGATTTAGAGGCTTTTCAGACCACAGTATGTTCAGACAGTTTGGTTTCAGTTTGTTTTGGTATTAATATACCATACTTTCAAATGTTATCTTTTATTAGTTTTGAACCTTATGGTCTTTCAGCCTTTATTTCCAAATTTATACAATATATTATGCAGTGCTCAAGTACAGATATTAGTCATGGGTTAGCTTGTGTCCCTTCAGGGTTATGAGCATCATGTAGCATTTTAGGTACCAGATTTGAGGCGTTATATACAGGGGATAACTCAAGGAACTAGAACTTTCGATCAAGCAATGGGGATGATGGGGTCAATGGAGACTACGGGTGCCCAACTGCCAAATAACATAGCCTCTTCATCGCAGGTATTCCCTCCCTTAAACCATATTCCTTTAAGAACAGTTCAAACGATTATGCAAGAAATAAAAAGGCATTAGAAATAATGCACAAAGCCAGGAACAAAATAATGCGCAAAGCCAGGAACAAAATAATGCTCTTAAAAAATTTAAAAGTAATGATTTACAATGAGAAATACGAGAATAAAATCATGTAATGACCCTTTCAATAATTTTCCATAATTCCATTTATTTTTGTTATTTGAGCTTCTCCATAGCTTCCCCAAGTCATTTATGACTTGCTGAGGTAGACCGATTGGTTATCAGGGAGTTTATTTGGTTTATAGAACCAATTCCCTGTTTGAAAGTCTTCGCTGCTTCCAAATGGACATCCAGTAAAAACTTCAATAAAACAATCTCAGATGAAAATTCCTACTATGCTAGAAGAACTAAAATATCAATTTTAGAATAGGTACACCTTTGGTTCGGGTCCCAATGCACACAAACTCATTTCGACCTATTGGTCAGAAAGTGGAAAAAATAATAAGCATAGGTAGGGGCCCATATTTGGTCTAAACAATCTCCAATGGAAAATACGACTTCACCAACACATCTGAAATATTGAATGAGTAGGCTACATAGTTTATTTATTGAAATTAGAGTTCGAATGAGTTTTGAGTGTCAAAAACAAGTTTTGAATTTGCTGGTGTATGGTGATCGCAATGGAGATTGTGGCAATCACCCTATCACAATAGCAACCCCTAAAATCGTGATAGCAGTATCTCATTACTTGTAGGGGCTATATATATACCCTAAGACATGTTTGGGGCATTTTCTCTTCATCTTTAAGACCTAGAAACCCCAAAATGGGTATGGTAACTCAAAATTGATCATTGTGGGTGACTTGGGAGCTTGATTATCATCTTTTATTGTGATTATCATCTGAATTAAGGTAATATTTCATTAATTTCTTGATTCTTGACCCAAAAACCCAATATAGCTTAGCGTTTGGTTTTACCCCAAAATGTTTTTTGTTTTCACCTATTTCTTGAGGGTTATGATTCCTTGTTCATGTATGAATGTTGAGTTAACCTAAGAAATATGATTTTTATAGGTAGTTCCCACTTAGGGTTTGTCAATTTTGGACCTGAAGCATAATTGTGAAATATGGGTATTGTTAGACTCATATTAATGAGTAGATTACTATTTTGATAGTGTGATGGAATTTTGGGGATTATGAAGTAAAGACGAGCATATGGTGAATGATGTAAGGATTTACGATTTGGATTTAAGGTAGGCTTCTGCCTTCTCTTCTTCAAAGATGATGTTTGTTATACATGGCATTTGGATTTGAATATTAGGATTAATTATAAGTAGAATAACTTAGTCTTGTTTGTTGAAGTTTTTGCATTAGATGAGGGTTTTAGACCCATAAGATGGTACATTAGCACCCATTTTTGATCATATTGCCTTCTCCTTGGATTAGACTAAATTGTAGCAAGGATATGATATAATGCTAGGTTTGGGATGTGGTTTATGTGTTGGAATCATGGTTAGTATGATAAGCCTTAGTTCATCTAATCTAGTGATCCTGAAACTATAATTTGGGTAGAATTAGCATAAATTCCTATGTTTCTAGACAAAATTTCTATCCTAGGATTGGTTGTGGCTTACCTGACATCTAGAAGTTGAACTAGATACCTTAGCCTAGTTTGGGGTATAAGTAGCCTAATTATGGAAATTGATGATTTGATACAAGCATGAATAGCACAAAGAGTACAAGGTATTTTCAAAGGTTCAAGTCTCGGATTGAAGACCTTTTGGAGCCTTTTCAAAGCCTTGACCAAGTAAGAAAAGAAAGAGAATTTCCAACATCTCATCAGCGCCTCTCATTAAGGGTAAAATGGAATTTATACACTACATTTCAACACTCAAGAGGCGCCCTTTTATAGCCTTCATTAAGGGTATTTGAGTCATTATCTTGTAATAGTATAAATAGACACCTTAGCTCTTATTTTTCTTAGTTTTTGGACATTTGAATGAGTTACTTCTAAATTGTAGTTTTCTTCTTCTCTTAGAGAGATATGAAATTAGGGTTAATTCTAAGTGATGGATTTCACTTGTGTTGACAAATTGGCAAGAAAGGTGGGTGTTTGGGGAGTGTGAATTCCTTTGTGTCCACCTAAGAGTGAGGTGTAATCAACATTTAGTAATTTGTGTTTAAGTTTTAAATATACACTTTAGTGATTCTCATGAATGTTGGTGAATGTCTTATTATCTATCCTTTTCTTTTAAATGCAATTTCATTTTATTCTTGTTGAATCAGTGTAGTGTTTCTTCATCTATCTTCTATTTGTGTTCTTCTACTTCATCTCTATTTCTTTAGTTGCTGGTTTTTGCTTCTTTAGTATTTAATTTCGGTTATAGCTTTGTTTTAGTTATCATTTAGTATCAACAGCCTTGTTTAGGGTTGTTCCCACAACTCGAATCCTTGGTTTTAGTGTTCTTATTAAGAAAATCTCAACAAAAAAAGTCAAATCCAAAGAAAAATCACAAAAAAGGTAGTTGCTTGTGTTGTTTGTGTAGATCTAAAAGTTGTTAGTTAGATCTACACATTTTTTTTGTGTTTGTTGGTTTCAAGTGTTATATCCTTTTTCTCTAGCACCTAGGGAGTCTAGATCTACATTTGGAACTAGGTTTGGTCGATTTTGAGCTAGAACCTCCATGGATATGGTGTTTCGAAGCTTGTTGAAGCTAGATCTAAAGTGGGTTTTATAATTGTGACATGTTTTGTAGCTTATTTGTTGATATTTTAGCTCACCTTGGCCTAAGAAACCTAGATCTAAAATAAAATTGGAGATTAGGGTTCATTTGATTAGAGGTCAAACTTTGGTCAACTCTTAAATATTCATCTTGTTCTTCTATCTTCATCAAATCTTGTTAAAGAAGAATATTCAAGGAGTGTGTTTGATCCAAAAAAGGGGTGTAAAGAGAGTGTACTTGGTGTTTGTGAAAGAATATTCCTTGGCATATTCATTTTCATCCAAAAGAAGGAAGAGACAAAGGGGACAATCAAGTACAAAGGGGGGACCAATCTTTTTTAATTCAAATTAGAGCTTGAAAAAGGCTCCAAACTTGCTGTTTTTCCCTCCCAAAGCATTTTTCTCTTCTTCCCTAAGGTGTTAGGCCGAAACTTGAAGAATTTGGGAATTGAAAATTTAAAAATCACGTCTAATCAATTCATGCCACGTCATTACTAGCTATACGGCCTAATCAAGTTCCTAAGTAGATTCCTTAGTTTCTAATTTTTTATCCTAGTTTCTTGTGTGTTAAATTCTATCACTAATTATCAAACTAATAAGTACCTACTAGGTTGATAATTAGTCTAGAGTGCATTTTGTTTTGTGTCTTCGATTTTTTTGTGTGCTTTTCTCGTTTATAAGTCACAGTAACTTGTTGGTTTAAATTCGTACATCATTTTTATTTGAGTCATATCAAACAAAAATTGATTCTGGACCAAAGTATATTCATCACTCATTCACTTTCCAAGTACATGTCAAGATTTCAACACTTGTGAGACCAAGTGTGAGGTAAGAACTGAGTGTGAGAGTGGTGAAGCTTTTGAGATTAACTTGTTTGCTTATTTTGTAGGTTTTTCTTATTTCTTTAGGTACACTTAAGCATGGGACCCAAAATTTTACAATCCCAAACCTTGGATAATAACATTCTTGGAACAATTATGGTCGGAATTGAGGCTCTTGGATGAAAGGTAGACATGATGCAAACCAAAATGACATCCTTGAAGGGTGAAGTATCCACTATTAGTGGAAGGTTTGATTGGGTTGAAAGTAGAACTCACGACCTTCTACTCCTAATCCCTACCATGTGTCTTCAAGTGGTCAAGCCAATAACTCCTCAATGACCATAACCCCCGAAACCTTACATCAAATGCTATATCCCACAAGACCCCTACAAAACACCACCCAAACTCCATCTCACTCCCAAATCCAAAACTCCACTAGTCCATTTCCTCTTCAAAACACCCAAGTCCAAAAAGAGGGGCTTGGAAAACAAATACCAAGACAAAATCCGAATACCCCGCCATAAAACAAAGTTTCAAATCCCTTTGAACAAAGACCTCATTCTCCACAAAGACAATCCCTCAAGTCCAAGTACCAAATAACTAAAGACCATATCTACCTCCCTAAAGACCCCAAATCTGAACCCAACCCTTTCCTATTGAAGACTATGGTAGAGGGGAGCAAGAAGTTTATGATGTTCCTAATGATGACTATAGGTTTGAGGAATAAATAAGGGCAATACATGATCAACGAAGGCATTATGGAAGAAACCGAGGGCAAGAAGGAAGATAAGGAAACTGAGAGGTGGGCATCAACTCAATCAAGGTTGGCATTCCAATTTTCAAAGGTGGGAGTGATTTGAAAGTGTACTTAGCTTGAGAGTCTTCTTGTTAAAATCTTTTTCAAGTGAATGACCTTTTCGAAGAGAAGAAAATCTGTTATGCTATTGCTCAGTTTGAAGGATATACAAACATTTGGTGGGATTACACCAAGATATTTGGTGATGTGTTGACTGGTGGCCAACTACCTCCTTAGGAGATATTGAAGAGACTTATGAGAGGGAGAGAGATGTCCTAAAGCACTATAGATATGATCTTCTTTCCAAGCTCTACAACTTGAGGAAAGGGAGAAAGAGTGTTATGGAGTACTATGATGAATTTTAACAACTAGGCTTGATGCTTGATCATCGGGGTGAACAAGTCCAATATGATGTCATACACTTCAAGGTTGGTTTGAATAGGGATATATACTCACTTTTGACTCTCCATAAGTTTGAAACAATTGATAGTATCTTCCAAGTGGCTATGTAAATTAAAAGGGAGAATAAAGAGAAGACGGCCTACAAACTCAAGAATCATCAAGGGTCCCCGGATTTGTTAAGAAACAAAAGAGGAATTCAATCTTCTGAACAAGGATAAATTCTCTTCATCTCAAGCTCCACAAATAGTGAACATGGTTGTCCAACTCAACCCTCTAGGGAATAAAGGTAAACCTACTTCTACTTTTAATTCTAAAGGTCTATAATGCTTCAAGTGTCAATGTTGGGGTCATAGGGAAAGTGAGTGCCCTAACCGACATAATGTGATTCTAAGGGAGGGAAAGTTGTACTATCTTGGTAAAGAAGTTGAGTTGGAAACCAAGGGGAATGATGACAACTCTCAAGATGGAGAGTTTATAGAACTTGAAACTAAAGGTAAGGGACAACTCTCAAGATGGAGAGTTTATAGAACTTAAAACTAAAGGTGAGGGTAGTGAAGAAAATGTGCTGCCTTATGAAGGGGAATGTGATGTCCCTAGTTATATGGTTAGAAGGACTTTGTTTAGTAAGGTCTTGGATGATCAAATAAATAACCTCTTTCATACCAAGTGACTTATTAAATGAAGTGTGAGTTCAATGATCATAGATAATAGGAGTTGTATGAACGTTGTTACTATTACTTTGGTTAACTACTTGAAACTATGCACTACTCCTCACCCAAACCCATACAAATTTCAATGGTTGAACAAGTGTAGTGAAACAAAGGTCAATCAATAATGTATGATTAGGTTCAAGGTAGGGAATTACAAGGATGAAGTATTGTGTGATGTAATCCCCATTCAAGCATGTATATTATTAGGAATACCTTGGCAATTTGATAGGCACACTATGCATTATGGAAGGACTAATAGGTACACCTTTGAGCATGGTGGCCGAAATTTCACTCTTCTTCCTCTTCTACCATCTAGTGTGAATGAACTCTATGTGAAATTCAAGGACTTAAATGATAAAATAAATAAGGAAAGAGGGAGGGAAGCCAGGGGTTATGAAGATAAAAAAGGAATAAAGCATGTGATTGTGGGACTTGCCCATAAAGGGCCCTTGTACTCACTAACCCAAAAGCTAGCATTTTTCCTAGCTTTGATTCTTCTTATGTGCATGTACAAGATGATATGCTATCTAAGAAGGATCCAAAAGGAGTACCATATGAATACATAGGAAATGAGTTAGTGACACCATTGGCCAAAAGCTCCAAACAAGTGGACTGTCCAAGCCTAATTCTAGGTAACCTTGCTACTCCATATACTTATTTGAGCTTGAAATATTGTGATGTGTCCTCTAGTGTAGTGGTCTCAAGTTTACTTAACGTACGAGTACATGTTTTTTCTCTTCTCTCTTAATGTGTACAAAGTACAATGTGTCCCACAGTATAGTCCACTACTTGAACATGTGAATTATGGGATTGAAAATTTTCAAGTTAGTGTTGATGATTGTAACATTAATTTTGGTAAACTATATGGTCCTATTAACTTGTGTGATGAAAGAAATGATATTAATCTTGTTCATAGTGGTCATATGTGTGACAAAATTGTGTGTAATGCCTTGGGAGATTATGAATTAGATCTTCTAGTAGAAAGGAAGAGTGTTTTGGTTCATGCTCATTATCTTTTAATGTTGATGCCATTCACTTCCTTTGTATCCTTTATGCCAAACTTTTCATGTCAAATACCAAGGATACATGGATGTATGTTAAGTGTGAACCACCTTGGAGTGATGATGTAATTATTATACTAAGGCTAACCCTCCTACCAAGAGGATTATGTGCTTGTTTTCTTCTTTCTTTGGTTTTGGAAGATGTGAATTTGAGGACAAATTCCTTTCAAGATGGAGAGGATGATATAAGCATGAAGAGCACAAAGAGTACAAGGTATTGTCAAAGGTTCAAGTCTCATATTGAAGACCTTTTATAGCCTTTTCAAAGCCTTGACCAAGTGAGAAAAGAAAGAGGATTTCCAACATCTCATCAGTTCCTCTCATTAAGGGTAAAATGGAATTTATACACTACATTTCAACACTCAAAAGGCTCCCTTTTATAGCCTTCATTAAGGGCATTTGAGTCATTATCTTGTAATAGTATAAGTAGATACCTTAGCTCTTATTTTCCTTATTTTTTGGACATTTGAATGAGTTACTTATAAATTATAGTTTTCTTCTTCTCTTAGAGAGATAATCCAAAATTAAAGTTAATACTAAGTGATGGATTTCACTTGTGTTGACAAATTGGCAAGAAAGGTGGGTGTTTGGGGAGTGTGAATTCCTTTATGTCCATCTAAGAGTGAGGTGTAATCAATGTTGGTGACTTTTTTTAAGTATTTAATATACACTTTAGTGTTTCTTATGAATGTTGGTGAATGTCTCATTACTAAACCTTTTCCTTTGAATGCAATTTCATTTTGTTCTTGTTGAATCCGTGTAGTGTTTCTTCATCTATCTTCTATTTATGTTCTTCTACTTCATCTCCCTTTCTTTAGTTGCTGGTTTTTGCTTCTTTAGTCTTTAATTTCGGTTATAGCTTTGTTTTAGTTATCATGATTAGAAGTGGGATCGTTCAGCCCACCTTAGGCCAAGACTTGTGTTAGCCTTTGTGTAAGGTTACTTGGTGATTTGATGAATAGTGATGGTATTTCACCCCGAATAATTACTAATGGGATAGATCCATGATATTCCTTATAGAAATAATAGTAGGCCTTTAGAGATGCTTATTCCTCTTAGATACGACATTGGGCCATTAGAGATGCTATTTCCTCTTATATGCAATATTGGACCATTAGAGATGTTATTTTCTCTTAGATGTGATATTGAGCCTTTAGATATGCTTATTCCTTTTAGATGTGACATTGGGCCATTAGAGATGTTATTTCCTCTTAGATATGATATTGGGCCATTAGAGATGATATTCCTCATAGTTATGATTTATGGTCGGGTGATATGTTATATCTTCTAGATACGAGGTGTCTTACTTATTATATGCCTCCTCAATATGAGACAATTACAAATATGCTTTACGACCTATAAATATGTTATGCGTCATAGTTAGTCTATGACTTATGAATACGAGATGGCTTACTAATATGAATATTGATATGGGTTTCGAATACATAAGTGGGCCTAAGGCCATGATTGCGAAGTAATGATCATTCTAAGCATATTATTGGGCCAAAGGTCGTGTTATGATACTGGTTAGATATCCAAGAAGTGTTTATCCTTGAAAGGGATAAGGTTGTAGTTTATGAATATATATATATATGTGTGTGTGTGTGTGTGCGCGCGCGTTTATACACATCTCTCTGGTATGGAACGAAGAAAGATGTGGTGTTTATGATTTCAGTGTTTGAATACTGGTGATGGAATGCATAGATTTGGTACATTCATGGTTGTCTCATGATGATTGATACGATTCTAATTAGATTATAATCTTATTATCATTGTCATTAACTAAGGCTAAATCCCACTTTCTACCTTAATGATGGATTTCTTCATAATAATAAATATCAATCTTTAATGAATAACTTATAGGTAAAAGAGATTAATAATGATATTTAAAAGACTTGACTGAGATAAGTTCCAATTTACAATTTGACACTACTAATTACTCTGGTCATGAAAGATTCTGATCCTTTCTTTGATTTTATAATGATTTAATCCCAAAGATCACTCCAAGCAATAGTTTTGCGAACTTACACTATTTTAGCCACGTCTTGAGTCCTAGCACCCATTAAATAAATACTTATGGATAATGTGATATTGAGAAGAGTGATGAATTATGGAAATATAATACATCTTTCTTTCTTTCATGAATATTTACTTTAGCCCTTATAGGGCTTGCATTTTACTTTAGCCTTCGTGGAGCCTGTTCTTTACTTTAGTCCTCGTAGGGATTGCACTTTTCTTTAGCCCTAGTGTGGCTCGTTATCTGTTATTGACATTGATTTAGGATATTATGATGATATGATGGTACCTGCCAAGGGTGGAGGATATTATAATAATATAATGATACCCGATAAAAGCAGAGGATATTATGATAATACGATGATACCTAAAAAGGATGGAGGATATTATGATGATATGATAATGCTTGGTAAGGCCAGTTAATATTATGATGATGTGATGATGCTCAGCAAGGCCAAAGGATATTATGATAATATGATTGTAATACCCCATACTTTTTCTATCTTGAAATCATCTCGGGAATGTTAAAAGCTTTCTTTGAAAGATGAGTTCACTTTTGTACATGTGGTATTTTTAAGATTTTTAGTTTTTTTATGTGGGAAATGGAATTAGCTTTCCAATAATACCAGTTTCATCAAACGACATCGGAGGAGAAAGTTATGAAATACAGAAGGCAGTAAAAACCGCCCAGGTGCGACAGTGAGGCCGACGGACCGTCGGACCGTCGTACTAGCGACGGACCATCACCCACGATCATCGCAAGGAAAACAGTGAGGCCACCTTCTGGATAAGGTGCAATGGGCAGGTTGGCGGACCGTTGAACTTGCGATGGACCGTTGCCCAGGCCGACCCGACTTAGGTAGTAAGCGCTTTTCTTGGTCCACGTAAGACGGTCAAAATGATGGACCATCGCCCTAGCGACGGACCATCGCACGTGTCGCAAGTCCCGATTCAGTAAATTAAATCCGTTTTAAAAGGGACTTTTTGGTCTTTTACCACCCGTTTATATACCCAATTATATCTGACCAAAGCTCATAAATTCATTATTCTTTCACAACAACAAAACTAGGGCTTTCTCTCTAACATTAATCTCCAAGAACAAAATTCAGATCTTCTTCAACAACTAAGAGATTCAAATTCTTCAAGTTCAAGAATTTTAAGCAAAAACTCAACCCAGGTATGCATAGTGTTCATTCATGGACTCCTTCCATCCATGAAGCCCAAGAATCTCTTTTCAAAGTTTAAGTTTATGGATTTCCTTTATGAATTTCATGATTGGGCTGCTCTTGTTCATGTTGTTAATGAGTAATTGAATTCTTTTCCATGTTGGGGGATAAATTTTTTGTGGATTTGATTAGTATAGATGTAGATTCATGTAAACCTATGATTAAACCCTTGAAGGATGAAATTAGAATTGAATCATGATGTTTAATTGTTGTATAATGTTGTTTACACATACTATGCCTACCATGTGTTTGTTTAAATGCCTAGATGAAATGAAATGCCCAACTAGCATGATATCATGAAATCGCCATGTATGTACAAGTTTATCCATATCACATGTTTGATGAAATGCTTTAATAAATATTTGTGGATTATAATGTTAGTGATGTGTTCAAGTTGGTCGTGCTTTGTTAGTTTCCTTCTAATAAGTCCTGGGGGTACTTGTACCCAAAATATTAGTTGTGTGCCAAGAGCCATGTCATGTTTCCACGATACTCTCAGTCAAGCTATGATCCTTAGACTTCAGACAGTCTTATAACTCAGGAAATCTCCATGATCTCATGAACTTAGTTAGTTGTCAGATATCAGTAGTATTCCGTCAGTCAATAGAAGTCGGTAACTCAATCCATGTTCAGTTCAGTAAATCATGTTCAGTGTCTATTCAGATGGGAGTAGAAATTAGCACTGAGGGAACCCAAGGATGGGAACTCACCTGTTATATGAGGGTTTGATTCTTAGAAGCAATCCTTGCATTCCAGAACTGTGTAGCCAACATAGGTTGAGACATCATAGCCTGCTATATGAGGGTAGATGAGGTGGCTTATCCTTCTATATGAGGGTTCCCACCCTTCTCACTAGAGTTACCTATTATATTAGGGCCACTCACATATTGTCCCTACCAGTGGCGCAGTATTGACACCCTTTTAATTAGGGTATAGATTGGACTCCAATTCATCTAGAATACAGCATTTGGGGCATGTCAATTAGATGACTACCTCCCATAGTCTCAGTATCAGTCTCAGTAAAAGAACTCAGATAGTTCTTTAGAATTTAGGACTGTCAGATACAGCCAACTCAGATATAGTACGGAACTCAGCTAGTTCCATCAGATTCAGGAGTGTCAGATATAGTCACTCATGTTATCAGTTGTCAGAATTAGTCATTTGTCATATTAGTCATCAGCATACTCATGTTATCACTATTTTAGATATAGTTACTATGTATGAAAGCATGTATTCTCATGTTAATATTAGTCAGTTAGCCAGTATTGTTCATGCATATGAACCCCATGCATTCAGCTTACCTCACATGCATACTAGTACATTCAAAGTACTAACGCATTTGAACTATGGTGTCTTATACCATAGGTTCAGAGACATGAGCTCCAGAGCATCAGTAGATTCCAGATATCAGTAGTCATAGTTAGCAGTGAGTCCTCATCCTTTGAGGACATGATTATTTCTCTACTATCTTATTAATTAGTTTATTAGTTGTATTTAGTTGGGGACATGTCCCACCAACTCCTTACTCAGATAGTTTAGTCAATTAGAGGCTTTCCAGACTATTATGTTCAGGCAGTTATTCTAGTTGTTTTGGGTTTTTCATACCCCATTTAGATGTTATGTTTTACTTCAGTCATGTGAACCTTATGGCTGTTCAGTTCATATTTTTGCATTATTCAATATATTATCCAGTATACATGTACAAATATCAGTCATGGGTTAGCTTGTGGTCCTTCGAGGTCATGAGCACCGTGAAGTGTTCTGGGTACCAGATTTGGGGCATTACAGTGATGATACCCGATAAGGCTAAAGGCTATTATGATAATAGAATGGTGGTATTGATTGTGTACCTTGCATTTTATTCTTACATGCACATCACCTATCACCAATATGCACCTATATCTATCAGCAGGTATAGGATAGTTGCATTGATATAGGTGATGATTATGACTTCTTCTTTTATATGCTGATTTAACCTTTGAACCTTGGGGCGGTGGGGGTACGCATAGGCTCAGCTAGGTATTTAGTTGTCCAGAATAGCAGGTTACTCGCATTGTTATTGATATTGTTATTATCATTATTATGATCATTATTATGTCCATCTTATGAATGATTGGTCATTTATTCTATGTCAAGATCAAGGAATGATTCTGGCCTCTTCTTATATCTTATTATTTCATGATTATACATGATTAATTCATGATAAGATAGATGGATTAGAAACCCTGAGTATGTTAGTGCTAAATCCTAATAGAATATAATGAAGCCTTAAATTAAAGATATGATGATCTCGATTGTATCTCGAGTTGACCTTATATCTATATCTAAGTATATTTAGCTATATGAAGCTATGGTATTACCGTATGCCCCTTTCTTTCTTCGTTCATGTTGTATATTCATTCCTTAGCCTTGTATATAGCTATATGATCTTCTTTCATCCTTCATTCATATATTAGCCAGAGATATATAGTATAGTGTCGAAATTTTTGAGTATGGCTAGAATAGAATAGTTCATCCTTGATATTTTCTTAGCCTTAGTATGTTAGTCTCTTGAACATGAATAGGATAGAATATCCTTACTATCCCATTGGCTTTATTATATGATTATAGTACTCTTGGTATAGTTTCTATTTTATTTATATGTTATATATATATCTATTTTATATTGGAGCTCAGTTGGTAGTTGCCTCCTGAGTACCATTCATTTGGTACTCATACTACACTTTTGCAGCCTGCAGATCATAGTATGAGTTATCACTATTGATGTGTGCATCATTTGGAGAAGCCATAGTTTAGAGTCTTAGAGTGAGCTCCTGACATTTGGAGTATTACTTACCTCCCTCTTATGTATTATACTAGTCTCTATATTATATTTAGAGGTAAGTTATATCAATATTTTCAGTTGAACTTTACTTTGTAGTCTTGTATTATTTGCATATTTTGTACTGATACCATCGAGTTCTGGGATCATATTATGTCATTGCTTCCTTATTTAATCTATTTCATATTTCTTTTCTTTACTTGTTTGGTAGTTCATTACTATTCATTCAAAACTATGAGTTTGGCTTGCCTACTAGTGGGTTATAGTAAGCATCATCATGACCTAAGAAATTAAGTTGTGACAAATTGGTATCAGAGCTAGGTTTCACCGATGTATTAGCACAAGAGCTAAGTGTTAGTAGAGTCTTTTGGATCAGTGAATAGACGTCCATAATCTATTTTTATAAGGCTACAGGGACATTTTGGGAAATTTAATTCTTGACTCATTATCGTGTGTTCTTATTGCTATAAACCTTAAACACATTCTTTGAATCTATTATGTCCCTAATGAAGGATGCAATATGGGAAACGTTGTCAACAGATGTAGATGAGACTTTGATATATGCTTCAAGAGTTTCAGCACAACATTAAACTAGAGAGTTGGAGATAGATATCAAAGACCTTCAGCGTCAGCTAAAGGATTTGGGGTCGGCTTAGGCTCCAATTGAGCTCATGGATACTTCATCTCTTTGAGGTTTAGTATTTGGGAATCCAAGTCATGATTGCAGATTTCTCACATCCCTGGATAATATTAGAATCATCAAGCCATTCTCAGGACAAATTGGGTCTATTGGTGTTCATCAGGGTTTTTTATCAGATTTTGAGTATGATATTGGGCCAGACATATTCTTATGCTATATTCTTTTAAGTCGGGAATGGTGTGTGGACTTACCATAGGACTAGCATTACCACCTTCTGTAATGCCTTAAATCTGGTACTTGAAATGCTACACGGTGCCTACGACCTCGAAAGAACATAATCTAACCCATGACAGATATCTGTAACTAAGCACTGAATAATATACTGAAATTATGCAGAATACATAAAAGTTGTAAGGCCGTAAGGTTTAAAACTAAATAAACATCTGATAAAACAATGTTTGGAAATGGTACACCAAATACCAAAACAAATCTGAAGTAACTATCTGGCATGCTATAGACTGAAAGCCTCAATAAGGAGTTGATGGGATAGGTCCCCAACTAACTCTGACAACTGAATTAAACTGAAAAATGAAATAGTAATGTAATCATAATGTCCTAAAAGGATGAGGACTCACAGCTGACTCTGACTTCTAAACCTATGGTATAAGACACCATAGTGCAAATGTATCAGTACTTTGAATATACTGGTATGCAAGTGAGGTAGGCTGAATACAAATGGTTCATATGCATGAACAATACTAACTGAGTGACTAACATGAACGTGAGAATATATGTATGACTACGGAACTGTAACTGAGATCGTGATAGGACTAAATACCGAGTCTAATGATATTGACCCCTGAGTCGCTGATAAGTGAGAAAGACTAATACTTTATTAATAAATACTAAGGGACTGATACTTTGTTACTGATACATGAATAACTATTTCTGACAGTTCTGATTATGAAGAACTGGTCTGGTTGACTGTATCTGAAAGTCCTAAAGCTGAATACTGATAACATAAGTTCTGAGAAATGATGTAATTGATAACATGAGTGGATGTATCTGACAGTCATGAATCTGATGGAACTAGCTAAGTTCCTTATTATAGCTGAATTTGACTGTATCTGACAGTCCTAAAATCTGAAGAACTGTCTGAGTTCTTTTACTGAGATTGAGACTGAGACTGAGTCTTAGACTGAGACTGATACTGAGACTGTAACTAAGACTGTAGGAGGTAATCATCTAACTGATATGCCCCAAAACTAAACTAGTGGGGTCGAACCTGTAACCCCAACTGGAAGGCTGTCAAACCATGCCACGGGTAAAGACCTGTTGTGAGTATACCCTCGCTGACAGGGAGATCTTCCGTTAATCCCTCCTAGTAGGTAACCCTAATGAGATGTATATATATCCCTAAATGCATAGGGTGCATCTCAACCTACGTTGTCTACGTAGTTCTGGAATACAAGGATTGCTTCTAAGGATCACACCCTCCACTGAATAATAGGTGAGTCCCCATCCTTGGGTTCACTCGGTGCTGAATCCTAATCTAAACTAAATAGACACTGAACTGATTAACTACACTAAATTGATTAACAGATGGTATCATTTAGTGTAGCTAAAATTGAATTTACTGAGTTCCGTTGACCGACAGAATTACTGAGATAACTGAGATTTATGAGATTTCCTGAGTCACATGACTGACTGAGTTCTATGGATCGTGCCTTGTCTGAGAGTATCATGAAAACATGACATGGCTCTAGACACACAGATAAGTTGTCAGGTACAAGTACCCCCAGGACTCGATGGAAAGAAACTGACATAACATGACTTACTCGAACACATGACCAACAACATAATTCATAATTCATATATTGAAGCACTTCATCAAACATGTGATATGCATAAACTTGTACAAAAATGGGGATTTCTTAATATCATGCTAGTTGGGTACTTTTCCTTCATATAGGCATTCAATCAAACACATGGTAGGCATAGTATATGTAAACAACATTGTACAACAATTAGACATCATAGTTCAATTCTAATTTCATCAGTATACGGTTTAATTGTAAGTTCACATGAATATACATCTATACTAATCAATTCCACATAAAATTAATCACCCAACATGGATTAGAATTCAATTAATCATTCTTAACATGAACAAAACAAACCCAACATGAAACTCATAATGAAATCCATAAACTTGAAGTTGGAAAAGAGATTCTTGGGCTCCATCGACGTAAAGAGTCCATGAATGAACACTACGCACACCTTTTTTCATAAATACACGAAGATTGATGGAGGAAATTCTTGAACTTGAATCTTCTATGAAAAATCGTAATGTGTTCTTGAGAGAATTTTGAGAGAATAGAGTATATTTTGGTGTAATGGAGGCTCAAATCTATGTTTTTGAGCTTATATAGGGTAGGGAAATTGACACTTTTAACCCTAGGGCATGTATTTTAATTCTTGAGAAAATATCCCCATTTTTATCCTTGGCGCGATGCGCCACTATCGCGCCAAGTCATTGGAAAGTGACAAATGGGAATCTGTATGGTGGCGCGACGCAGAGCTATCGGATTGCCACCTTGTTTGAGACCTGGAAGTTTGGCGTGACGCGCCACTATCATGGAGCAACACTATAAATTGACAATTGCCATTTAAGCTGGCTCCGCGACGCACTGATGGCTCAGGTGATACACTGTCTCACTAAAAAGGCTCTAACTTTTCACCTGAGTGTTAGATTTGGGCAAATTTGGTATCGATGGAAAACTTATGGAATTTCCCACATGACAAAAAGTGAAAATCATGAAAATACCATATCTATAAAAGTGGATTCATCTTTTAAATAAAGATTTAATATTCTTATGGAAATTTTTAAAGCTAGGAAAAGTACGCGTATTACAATATCTCCTCCTTGAGAACATTCATCCTTGAATGAGAATGAGTGAGAGGGAAGAAGATGAACTGATGTACATACTGAAAATGAATAACGAAAACATGATCTCTTGACTGACATACTGAAGAACTGAATATAACATACTGAACATGCATATCTGATGCATGACTGATAAGCTGAATTCATGCATATCTGGTGCATAGATAATTGACTTATGAATACATGACTGAATGTTCTGATGAACTGAATTTCTCGTAGTGAGAAGGCATGTCTGATGCATGATTACATAACTGAACTGGTATATGAATGCATTACTGAATATGCAAGAGTACTTAGTACCAAGTTTGTAATGAGGATCTGAGCATGAACTGAATACCAAGTTTGTAATGGTAGTTTGAACATAGAACTGAGTAAGTTTAAGAAAATTGTTATGTGACTGAAAGGCACTGATGACCCCGTGATTATGCTAGAAGTATGCATAAATGGGGACCTGAAAACATGATTGAGGCTGAAACATGACATATAAACTAAATTTCGTGAACTGATTTGAGCCCTTAAATACATGGCTCACGACTGAGATTCGAACTTGAGGGTCAACTTATGAGTATACCCTACTTCAAAATAGATTCATTTCATTAGAAGAGAATGGGACACTTATGTTATAAAGGTTCGAGGGATCATAGCATATCTCCCCCTTGGGACACTAGATCCCTGTAGGAATACTGTCTTGGCTGAGCTACTAAGTGGAAACTAAGGCAATGCGCAAGGCACCTAGTATCTAAATCGTGATTGATTATCTAAGATCTAAAACTTGAGGCCTGATACATCATCTAAGATAAAGCAACTAAGTTTCATGCACCGCAACTGAGACTACTAAAAGATTTATAAGGTACTGATCACAAATGAGTAAACATACTGACTTATCTAATTAACTGGATAACTGATAGCTGAATACTGGGTATGAGAAATTGGTCTATACTTATTCTGAATAACAAGGCTAAGGTTGTAAACCATTATGCATAGGAGATAATGATTGACTGGATAACGTGAGGTAACTGAGAATGAATGAGCAAAATTGCATCACCTCAAGAATACAAGGCTAGACGTATATCATGGTTT
The DNA here is from genome assembly GCF_002878395.1 of Capsicum annuum. Lineage (NCBI taxonomy): Eukaryota > Viridiplantae > Streptophyta > Magnoliopsida > Solanales > Solanaceae > Capsicum > Capsicum annuum. The sequence goes on along the minus strand of NC_061120.1, from coordinate 105,251,225 downwards.
GGAAACTTTCTATAGTCTGAGGTACTAAAATACTAATAACTGAGTAACTGATAGTTGTAGCATTGGTCAAGTAAGTCTGGAACTGAACTGAGCTTATGATCTGATTATTGATCTAAAGTTGGTATTATAACTAAAACTATAATTGAGATTCTGACTGGAACTGAATGTTGGGTTCTAATAATTAAGATTTAGACTGATATTGAAATACTGAGACTGGATACTGATAACTACTTGGGGAAAGATTGGTATAGGTAAGGATTTGATGCTCAAATAAATACTCTATCAACCTGAACAATTGGCTAAGGCTTGAGAAACAGAGTACCAACATTATAGATTTATTAAGAGATTTAAACTGGAGGTATACATGACGTAATCTGAGCTTGACTGATCACTAAGAGTAGATCATGTCATGTGGACTAAACATATGGTAAAACATGGCATGAGTGCCTGAGTCATGAGCTGCATGACTTAAGTCTGAAATTTTTGTGTTCATGGAACATGGCTCATACTACTGAGGGTGTTGGAACCTATCCTTCTAGGAATTCGACACGCACACAATCCTATAGGAAGTATGTGAAACATACGTAGATAAGGTGATGACTGTGGTATAAAACAATTGCACTGAGATAAGAGTAGGTCAAGAATCATCTTCCCTTAGTGATTACCTACACTTATTGGAACTATAATTAGAATCTAAAGGCTTGACTTTCTAATCCCATGGTTTAGCTGTTATGCAAGGTTTCAAAAGAAAAAGGAACTCATGAATATGAAGCAGCGTGAACATGTAAATGAGAGATCTATAACAAACCCATGACTGTATCAGGAAGATTATTCTGATTCTGTCAGGACTGAAGTGCATAGAGTCTACTTGGGCGTTGCCTACTGATAATGCTGGAATTGGCACCCTACTAATTCGAGAAAATAGACTAAAATAATGAGTGGAGATGACTCTGATAACCTGACTAGGGGCAGTCTCTAACCTTGTAACCTAAATTACCACATCCAAAACATACACCACAACCGGCTCTACGCATTTCCCTTATGATACTTACCACACTCTGCGTAAAACGGATGAGTAAGAATCCTGCTCTTACTACTCTGAGCCTTGGATCCTGATGCCTTATTTCTATGATCATTTTTGAACTTTGATACTAAGGCACTAGCTGAAGAGTGAACTGGGGCTGAACATTTCTGACACAACTGAGAACATTTACGACCCTGTGACCCAAGTTGTGGAAAACTATAACTACCTATTCTGGCACTCTTATTTTCTCTCTCATTCTTCTTAAGCTTCTTCTCCTCCACCTATTGAGCATATATCATAAGCCTAGATATGTACATGTCACCAATTAACATTGTAGTCCTTTACTTCTTAACTACTCTACCTGATACCCCTGACACAAACTTACTCATTCTGGATCTGCTATCAGCTACTACATAAGGAGCGTACTTGGCTAACTGAATAAACTTGAGGGAGTATTCTTTTACACTTATTGTACCTTGTCTGAGATTGATAAACTCTAACACTTTAGCCTCCTTCTGCTCTATGGGAAAGAACCTATCTAAGAAAGTTGTAGTGAACTCTTCCTACTCTATGGGCTCTGTATTTGTACCTCTATCTACCTTCTACTATTTATACCATGTATGGGCTACATCTTATAGCTGATAGGTGGCTAACTTTATGCTCTCACTAGAAGTCACTCCCATGATGTCTGTGACTTTCTGAACCTGATCGAGGAACTTATGTGGATCCTCTTCAGACTTAGAACCGATGAATAAAGGAGGATTCATTCAAGTAAAGTCCAAAATCCTGACTGAAGCAAAATTTACCACTGGGTTGGCTGGAACAGTAGCTGGCCATTCATTCTGGGCTGTGATGAAACTGGCTAGAGTAGTGAATACAGCCCTAAATTATGTATGAGAGACATGCTCATCTCAAAGATCTGGCTGGATGGACTAAGCTACTGACTGACCTCTATTTCCCCCTTTGCTAGCCTTTTTGGGAGGCATGATTTGTAAATGAAGGAAAGAAGCGGATTATACTGAGAGTTTAACTTTAAGCCTATGCTCACTGGCATGACATAAATACTGAAATAAGGGAAACTATTCCTAAAACATCTCATAGCCTCATGCACATAAGTGTGGTGCACTACAGATGCATGTACAAAACTCTACTAGATACGGATTTTCAGACTTCCTAGGACACTATTGAACCTGGCTTTGATACCAAGATTGTAATGCCCCAAATCTGGTACCCAAAATGCTACACGGTGCTATGACCCCGAAGGAACACAAGCTAACCCATAATTGGTATCTGTAACTAAGCACTGAATAATAAACTAAAATTATGCAAAATACGTAAAAGTTGTAAGGCCATATGGTTCAAAACTAAATAAACATCTGATAAAACAATGTCTAGAAATGGTACAACAAATACCAAAACAAATCTGAAGTAACTGTCTGGCATGCTATAGTCTGAAATCCTCTAAACTTCTGAATAAGGAGTTGATGGGATAGGTCACTAACTAACTCCGACAATTGAATTAAACTGAAAGCTAAAATAGTAATGTAATTATCATAACCTCAAAGGAAGAGGATTCACAGCTAACTCTGACTGTTGAACCTGGATGCTACTAATGCTCTGGAGCTTGTACTTCTAGACCTATGGTATAAGACACCATAGCGTAAATGCATTAGTACTTTAAATGTACGGGCATGAAAGCGAGGTAGGCTAAATGCAAATAGTTCATATACATGAACAATACTAACTGACTGACTAACATAAACGTAAGAATACATGCATGACTATATAACTATAACTAGATCATTATAGGACTGAATACTGAGTCTACTAATATTGACCCTTGAGTCACTAATAAGTGAGAAAGACTAATACTGTATTACTGAATACTGAGGGACTAATACTATGTTACTGATACATGAATAATTATTTCTAACAGTTTTGATTATGAAAAACTGGTTTGGTTGACTGTATCTAAGAGTCCTGAAGCTGAATACTAATAACATGAATTTTGAGAACTGATATAACTGATAAATGAGTGACTATATCTGACAGTCCTAAATCTAATAGAACTAGCTGAGTTCCGTACTGTATCTGAATTTGATTGTATTTGACAGTCCTAAAATTTAAAGAACTATCTGAGTTCTTTTAGTGAGACTAAGACTAAGACTGAGACTTAGACTAAGATTAAGACTGAGACTGAGACTTTGACTGAGACTGTGGAAGGTAATCATCTAACTGACATGCCCCAGAACTGAACTAGTGGGGTCCAACCTGTGACCCCAACTGGAAGGGTGTCAATATCGTGCCACGAGTAAAGACCTATTGTGAGTATACCCTCTCTGACAGGGAGATCTTTCATCAACCCCTCCTAGTAGGTAACCCAAATGAGATGTATATATATATATCCCTAAACACGTAGGGTACATCTCAACCTACGCTGGCTACGTAGTTCTGGAACACAAGGATTGCTTCTAAGGATCACACCCTCTACTGAACAACAGGTGAGTCCCCATCCTTGGGTTCACTCAGTTCTGAATCCTACTCCCAAATGAATAGACACTGAACTTATTAATTAAACTGAACTGATTGTATCATTTAGCAAAGCTAAAACTAAATTTACTGAGTTTCATTGACCAACGGAATGCTACTGAGATCTGAGGACTGACTGAGAGTACTAAAGTTACTGAGACTTACTGGGAATACTGAGATCACGGAGGTTACTGAACTACTGAGATTACTAAGATTTTTGAGATTTCCTGAGTCACATAACTGACTGAGTTCTATGGATTATGACTTGTCTGAGAGTATTGTGAAAACATAACATGGCTCTAGGCACACAGCTAAGTTGTTGGGTACAAGTACCCCCAGGACTCAATGGAAAGAAACAGGACTCAATGGAAAGAAACTGACATACATGACTTACCGAACACATGATCAATAACACAATTCATAATTCATATATTAAAGCACTTCATCAAACATGTGATATGCATAAACTTGTACATAAATAGGGATTTCATAATATCATGCTAGTTAGGCACTTTTCCTTCATATAGGCATTCAATCAAACACATGGTAGGCGTCGTATATGTAAACAACATTGTACAACAATTAGACACCATGGTTCAATTCTAATTTCATCATTAGAGGGTTTAATCATAAGTTCACAAGAATATACATCTATACTAATCAATTCCATATAAAATTGATCAGCCAACATGGATAGAATTTAATTAATCATTCTCAACATGAACAAAACAAACCCAACATGAAACTCATAAAGAAATCCATAAACTTAAAGTTGGAAAAGAGATTCTTGGGCTTCATGGACGTAAAGAGTCCATGAATGAACACTACACACACCTTGGTTCATAAATACACGAAGATTGATGAAGGAAATTCTTGAACTTGAATCTTCTATAAAAAACCCTAATATGTTCTTGAGAGGATTTTTAGAGAATAGAGTATATTTTGGTGTAATAGAGGCTCAAATCCATGTTTTTGAGCTTATATAGGGTAGGAAAATTGACACTTTTAACCCTAGGACACGTATTTTAATTCTTGAGAAAATTTCCCAATTTTTGTCCTTGGCGCGATGCGCCACTATCGCGCCAAGTCACTAGAAAGTGACAAATGGGAATCTGTATGGTGGCGCGACATGGAGCTATCGCATTGCCACCTTGTTTGAGACCTGGAAGTTTGGTGTGATGCACCACTATTGCGGAACAACACTGGAAATTGACAATTTCTATTTAAGCTGGCTCTGCGATGCGCTGATGGCTCAAGTGATATACTATCTCATTAAAAAGGCTCTAACTCTTCACCCGAGTGTTGGATTTGGGAGAATTTGATATTGATGGAAAGCTTATAGAATTTTCCATATGACAAAAAGTGAAAATCTTGAAAATACCACATCTATAAAAGTGAATTCATCTTTCAAAAAAAAGAATTTAACATTCTTGGGGGGAAATTTCAAGCTAGGAAAAGTATGGGTATTACACCTTCTTGGCGTTGGAGCATATGATAGCAATTGGGTGTTTCTTCTCTCGAAATATTGATTATGTAAGAGCAATAGAGAGAGCATGTATTTGGACTTATAAAGGTGTTAGCAAGAAGCCATGCTATCAGTATAGTGTTATTGGTATTTCTTCTGAGAGCTTATTTTAGTTGTGATAAGATAAAACTTCTATTATGAGGGTGCCTCAAATGTGAGTTAGTGATCGAACAGAGTTAGCATATGTTCCCTCCCAGAGTTCCTGAGTCAGTCTATGATTGTGGAAAGAATAGATGTTGTGCTTATAATTTCTCTCACTGTCAGTTTGCCAACTATTTAGGCTTAGATTTTTTTGTTCTCTAGGATTAGAGCTTTAAGAGTTTGTCACCACCGTAGAGAGATCAATTATTAGCCTAGAGAATATTACTTACGTGGGATGTCTAATTATTTCAGCTTATTCATATTAGCCTCGTGATAGATAGTGCACTTGGTGCCTCATTCGATATTTAGCCGGTCAGTCTGAGTTTGGACTCATTTAAATTTATCTTCCCTACGCTCGTCAGGTATACGATTATAGATTTCACCATGATAAGTGTTCTTTTATTTCCCTCATTATCTTTTTATTATATGTATTGGGGTCGTCGTACCCATTGAAGATTATATGCCTTGATGAATTCATATTGGTTATTTGTGTGCCTTGTTAGTAAATTCATTATTTTGTGACTACTCCATCGTTTATTTCTTGTATTCATGGATGGAGTAGATATATGTTGGTATTTTTCCCCAATGGGTGTAGCTTTTAAGTTTGAGTTCTATTTATCTTGGCTTTATTGTGGCCCTTGAGTGGTACATGATATTAATGTTTATTTTGGTACCGCCTATTCATTATATTAATGTTGATATTATTGTTGTTATTACTATCATTTCTTGACGTTATTGATATTATTTGATATTATTGCTTTATATAATTAATCCTTATTTGGTAGCTATTTGGACTAGTGTTATCTAGCTATAATTTTATGTCTTAGTGATCTTCTTCAATGGGTTAAGTAGATATAGCCCGATTTTGAAATTTCTTCCCTATAGCACTGTGAGGTTGATTATTTTCCCTCTTAGTAAGATATGTTAGATTGATTTGGGGATGTATTGTGGTATAAAAGTTATGTTGACCTTTCGTGGTTCCCTTATGATTCTAGAGTTGGCAATATAGTTATATTATTGTTATTAAGTTCGAGATTCTTAGACTTGTCTCTTGGATTACGAAGGCTTTTGTTTTGGCTATCCCTTCTTATATAACTCATTTGTGAGATTAACCAGTTTGAGGTCCATTTTTTGGTTGTGACTATTCATTACCCGATAGTTTTTTAGTATTGAGATTCAGATATCATGGATTCATCTTATAGGTTTGTTCGGTTCATTCCCTTGTGATGGATTGCCCCTATTATTAGTTAGAAGATTAGATGATCATTTCTTACTGTGTTATGGCTTTGTCTAGTGGATTTGGAAAGCTAAAGGTAGGTGGCCCTTTCTGTGATCACTTTTTAAGTTGGCAATGTGGAAATTCTTTATCTTGAGTTGTTGATTTTCTGGTGGTGGTCTTGACTTTGACCTTGGTTTTGAGATTGGTATATTTCTTCTTCGATGATGTAATTATTGGGTGGATTTAAGAAATCCCCATTCTCGAGTTTGTTCGTCCTAATGAGGCTTGGTTGAGTGTTTCTCCTTGACAATAGGTGCCTATGGCTATTCTTGCTGAGATAGAGTGTTGGGTTGGTTAGCTTTTAGTTAAAGTTGTATTTCTTTGAGTTACTAGAGATTTTTCCTTTACTGATATGGTTTGCAGCCTTGGGGATTTTTTGAGTATGTTTTGATAGTTCATGCCCTCCAGTGGTTATGGAGTGGGTTATTTGCATTTTTAGTTGGTGGTCTATCCTTTGGCATGGTTTTTGTCCTGTGGCTATATTTTATGCCCTCTAGCGGATCAAAATTGGTTGATTGCATTTTCAGTTGATGGTTATCCCTATGGTGATTTTTTTGTTCTTCAGCTAAGTTTTGATTTTGGCTTGGCATGATTTAACTCGAATATGTTGAATTTGGATACTAAATTTTATTTGATTTTCAACGGATCAGCATTAGTTCTTTGAGTTGTCTATGATGATATTATGTGGATGAGACTCAAGTGATTTTCCTCTATGTTTAGAGTGGATAGGAGGTGCGAGATGGTAAAGAAAAGTTATATTTAGATTAGGAGTCGGCAGTATGACTCATGTCTTGGGTTGGTTTTGGCTCGAATGAGATTTTGTTGATTTGTATGGATATCGAGATGGTATCAATGTATTGTGGTTGAGATTTATATGTATCAGCCTTTTCGATTTAGTTGGAGGTCATTCAGTGGTTAAAGTTGAGTTTTGGCTATTTGGGAGTAAAGTGAGAGTGTTAGTTTAAAAAGGAATGCCTGTTGCAAAATCTCTGAGAAGCTTTCTCTCTTCGTGGAGGTTATCTAAGAAGTCATGCTTGGAACATGTGTGCCCAGTACCTTATCCTTTCAAGCTTTTGAGATTCTTTCTATTCGTTGACTTTTGACTTTTGGGGATGAAAGTCCTTTTAATAGTGGATATTGTAATTACTCTTCCGATCATTTTCCATAATTCTATTCATTTTTGTCGTTTGAGCTTCTCCATAACTGTCCTAAGTCATTTATGACTTGTTAGGACTGACTGTTCGATTACCGAGAAGTTTATTTGGTTTTTAGAACCATTTTTCTATTTGGAAGTCTTCGTTGGTTTCAAATGACCACCGGACAAAAACTTTAGTAAAACGATCTAGGATGCGAATTTTGACTGCGCAATAAGATTCGAAATATCAATTTTAGGCTAGGTATACCTTTGGATCGGGTCCTAATTCACCTAAAATCATTTCGACCTATTGGTTGAAAAGTGGAAAAAATGGTAAGTACAGGTGTAGGGCCCATATTTGGCCTAAATGACCTCTAATAAAAAATTCGACTTCACCAACGCGTCTAGAATGTCGAATTTAGTAGGTTACATAGTTCATTTGTGAAAATCAGAATCTGAATAAGTTTCGAGATTCACTGAGATCCTTTTCTTGTTTAGGTGTCTCTTGGTTCCTTATTTGTGGGATCTTTCAGGGTCACTTATTTGCCTGGATTGATTCTTTCCATGTTACTCCATGGTCTCTCCGGATTTCTTTCCATCACGAGATTTTTCAGATTTGGTCCTGCATGTTTATTATATTAATTTGTCATTATTAAAATATTAAATAATTATCGGAGTCTAATATTCATGAATTCCACAAGTTCAGCATAAATTGGTTATTCATTGATTTCAGCAAAATGAAGTAATGTTAATTCAGGAATTCACAAGTTCACCGTAAATTGGTTATTCATTAATTTCTGTGAAATGATGTAATGTTATTTAAGAATGGAGTTTCAATTATTTTTTTGGAAAAGGTCTGAGTATGAATGGTGATAATTGAAATTTTTTGTATCATCTAGATTGTTATATACTCCTCATAAAAAACCTTCAATTGGTTGTCTTACAACTATGCATAAAAATTAATAGCTTGTACATTATTTTTCTACAACAATTGTATATTGTAGTCGACTGTTGAGCTTATTAATTAAGGATATGTAATAGATGGGAAAATATAATTTCTACATTTCAACTATTTTTGGGTATACCTAAGTAACATGGGCAAGCACGGAATAGCTAGGAAAATTATGCATATCTATTAGCAAGTTGAGATATACATTACATGATGGACGACTAACATTTTAAGAATTTAAGTTTGGTGCACCGTTGGTGTATTTTTTTACACTATCAGGTAACTTTTACCTGGTGTAGCAGGTCATCCATTTCTCGCATAAAAATATAAAATTGAATGATCTGCTACAACAGGTAAAAGTCATGTTATGGTGTAAAAATAAAATACACAAACGGTGCACCAAACTTAAAATCAAATTTTAATATTCCAAAGAGGCTTAATTTTCCATTCAACAAATAGTCATTTGGATTAGTAATCATTAAAATACAACTTAATCTTAGGAAAAATCCTTTGGATCACAAAAATTTGGCCCAAATTTGATCATAATAGTAAAAAGACATATTCACACTATAACCTAGTTAGCTTTTAGACATATTTACCCCTTTCATCAAAAATTTAAATTTTTAAGACTATTTTGTTTACTACCATTTTCCAATACATTGAAAACTATCTTATACATGGGAATGAACAAATTATGCATTGTATTTTAATTATTTAATTTTTTATTAGCAATTACATAATTAAATAAGGAAAATAAAAAATCTGTTTGGCCACAAAAATTTGGCCCAAATTTGGCCATAATAGTAAAAAGACATGTTCACACTATAAACTAGTTACCTTTTAGATATTTTGCCCCTTTCATCAAAAATTTAAATTTTTAAGACTATTTATTTACTACCATTTCCCAATACATTGAAACTATTCCAATACATGGGAATGAACAATTTATGCATTCTATTTTAATTATTTATTTATTTTTATTAACAATTAAATAATTAAATAAGAGAAAATACTCAGAAAAATATCTGAACTTTGCCTGAATTTTCAATTGAGCATATTGAACTTTGCGAGGGTCCTATTCCCTCTTAGACTTTTTAAATTATAATTATTACCCTCTCCCCCCGAAACGCTATACCCAGTTTTAGCGGCTGGAGGTGTAATACACACGCTCTTTCTTCTCTATTTTCACCATTACAACGATATTCCTCCTACAAAACAACACTGGTAATACTACAAATAATTCTAAAACACTGGTAATACTACAAATTCAATAAAAAAATAACACCAAACAACACTGGTAATACTACAAAATAATTTTTATTTACTTTCTTCTCCATTTTTATTCTTTTCATCACTTTTCATCATTTTTTTACTATTTTTTCACCAAAATCTTGATGCTTATTTCTTGAAATTTGGCTTTTATTTAGTTCATACTATTTTATTCACCATGGTTGCTCCATTGTTGAATTGAAATTGAACATAATTTCATCACATACACGCCCCAAATGGGTCATCTTCAACACACTCAATTCAATTACATCAATTTGACCCAATTTCAAAACATACACACACACCAAATGGGTCATCCTACAATCCCATCAAAAATAGGAATCAAGAATTAGGAATCAAAATTTTGGTGAAAAAAGTTTGTTTGGGAATGAAGCTTTAGCATAAGATTCAAAAGACCAAAGAAATTGAAAGCATCTTCAGTTACTATTTTATGTTCAAATCGACAAAACCCCAATCAAAAATGGCAAAAACAGAGCTTGTATCTAAAACTCAAATATCAAATTCAAATCGAAAACTTTCTTCAATAATTTTATTCAAATCGCAAAATCAGTAGTTTATGTTTCCTAGATTCAGTTGTTGCCGGAGCTCTAGCGAGCCACCATTTTCCTCTCTTGTCTTCTTTTAATTTCTCACTGTCTCTCTCGATTCTCTCTCCCTCTCTTAATTCTCTCCGATGGTGTGTGTATTACTGCGGGTGTGTAGTGTTCTCCAGTATGTGAGTGTGTGCGTGCGTTTTTCAATAGCAGTGTGTGTATGGTCAGTGTCTTCACTGTATGTGGAGTATGTGTATATATGCTGAGTATATATATGATTATGTGAGTATTTTAATGGAAAAAAATAACAGAAAGGTTTATAATGAAAATTGAGGGGTTATTTGACAAAAAAAGGTTTATAACATTTTTTTAACATTATCACACGCTCAATGCACGTGACTTACACGCAATGGTCCAAGTGGACAGATATATGTCATTAAAATACGGGAAAAAAGGTCTAATGGAGTAATAGAACCCCTGCAAAGTTCAGTATGCTCAACTGGTAATTTAGGCAAAGTTCAGGTATTTTTTTAAGTATTTTCCCATTAAATAATTGTCAAATGTAGTAGTGTGTGATTAAGAAAACAAAAATCAATCAGTACAAATTTATTTATTAGTTGTTAGTTATATTTTTTTTAGCATTTGAAGTAGTTTAATTTTAGTTAAATTTTAATTACGTATAGTTTATACTTTATACATTTTTGAGAAATTTAATTTAATTATTTTATTTATTTTTTATCACGCTAGTTCAATTTTATGATTTTTTTTTTAATGAATATGAATATAGAGTTTTAAAAAATAAAATGTTTTGGCATGCTTAAAATTTTGTTACTTTACATTTTTGTATAGATATGTTTACTAACAAAATAGGTCGTAGTTAAATGTAAAAAATTATTTTTCTAAATAATTAACAATAATTTTTTATTTCCGTAACATTCGTAGAAATAGATTTGGCTAAAATTTACTTACCATTTTTTATGGTCCATGACTAAGAATTTATACTCATTGCTATGAAATTTTATTATATTGTAGACTGTAATTATAAAGAGATATTTATTTTATAAGAAATACATGTATAGTAAGTAATTTTATCCACGACAAATAATTTGTATCTATCTTCATATAATTAGCGAGAATTTGTAAAATATTTAGATTAAGTATAGTAATTAATAAAATAATTAAATATAATAATCTATTTATTTTGATTATATTTGAAACTTATAAATAAGATCTTGTAAATTTGAATTGAGCCAGATAAAAATACCTCTAATCAAATCATAATTCTTAAAACACTTGATTAGGATAAAGCTTGAGTGAAACATATTTAATTTTTGTTTAAATTCTTTATAATTAGTTAATCAAAGTTAATATAATCATTTATTTCTTTAAAAAAAAACTATATTTGAAACTTACAAACTATGAAATTGAAAGCATCATTGATAACACTAACTAAACTAGACCGATAAAGATATCAATTTGGTGAAACAAGTCTAAAGTAAAATTTTATAAAGCTAATTTGTTTAAATTTTTTATAATTTGATAATAAAAAACAACTAAATTTAATCACTAATTTATTTAAGTATAAATTATTGTACAAATACACTCCTGTCATAATTATGTTCAATTATTAATCTTTGGTTCAACTAATTCTAAATAAATTTGTAATAATTATTAATTGATTTAGTTTAATAGTTGACCATAAAATCATTGTTAAGATATATGAGGTTTGAAACTCCGAACAAAATAACAATTGTCATAACAATTGATCAAGATAAAACTTGAGTGAGACATGATAAAATTTTGTTTATATTTGTTATAAATAACAAATTGAAAGTAATTATATTAAATTGTATCTCAAATTTACTAGTAAGACCTATTAAGATTGAATCAAATCAAATTATGTTATAGTCACTTATTTATCTAAACTATATTTCAAATGTAATAGTAAAATTCGATAAGATCGAATTAAATCAAATGATTAACACATTTAATTATCTTAGATGGTGTTGGATTTTATAATAAAGATTATTCAATTAATATATAAACATGATATAATATCTCGCTCTCAAATGTGACCTTTTTAGTTTTTAATGTTGCTACAACAAATTTCTACTCATGATAAAAAATAATTATTAACCATAAATTTCTACTCATGATAAAAAATAATTATTAACCATAAAATTTTATCAAAAAATCATGTCGCCATAACAAATAGTTATGGAACTTGAAGCAAAATTCTTTAGAACTTGAAAAAAAATTACTTATTTAGTTACATTATTTTGCTTGAGATAATTTATTGTGCCTAAAAAGTTAATATTGTTGTTGTAATTTTATTATGATAGAGACATGTTAAGTTATACTTATACGAGAGCATCCTTTTGCTGACAAAGGATAAAAGTAGATTCCACTTTTCAAGTAATTAATGATTAATGTATGTAATTTTTTCTACCACTTTTACTCCTCCTATATCCTTTTTTAAAAAAATTATTATGAAATTGAACCAATAATTTTGATGAGTAATTAATTCTAAGTTTTATTTTTATAATTTTTTTAAAAATAACTGACGTATGTGAAAATTGTGGAACTACACTATGTGTGTTGTAGGTGAAAACTAAAAAGAATTAAAAAATTAAATAATTGATATCAAAGATAGGTAAAATTTATCTGCTATCACCTAACATTGATTCTATCACATTTTAAATATAAACGTCATTTAACTTTAAAAATTAATATATTTGTGACATAAAAGTATTCTACCTTTAAAATTTAGTACACAAAAATTATTTGACCTCAACTTTGTGTATTATTTAGAAAATAACATATTAAAGGACATATTAATAACAAATATCAATAAATAGAACTTAAGTTTATTAATTACTATATTTGTTACTAATATGTACTTTAATTAAGTAATTTTATTAATTATTATATTTAAATAAATTTAATTTATATTTACATATAATTTGAAAATATTTCAATATCGAAGTCAAAATTCAAAATACTTTAAACATGGTAAACATCAATATATTATAAAAATCATATTTTTAATAGAAAAAAATATTGTAAATCACAATAATTGAAAATTTATATTATTTCAATGATTGATTATATAAATTATATTCGTGTCACATAAATTGAGTACGTCTGGCATCTATATAAATGTGAAATGTTACAAATAAATTTAGTCAAAATTTTGTATTATAGATGCAACAGTTTCGACATGCTTGTTAGTTTCTTCAATCATGATTTTACTATATCACCCTAATTAATTATTATAGGTCATTTATGTATTAAAAATTAATAATATTTAATTAAAAAAGAAAATTAGATATTTATGGTATGTCTACTTCAGCCGCTTCAACCATTATCTTACCTAGATTATAAGTCACCCATAATTAATTATTATAAGTCATCTAAGTATTCATTTGTCTCAATCCAAAAGCTGACTATAATTTCTTACCTAGATTTCATTGCAAAATACTGAACTTCTATCGACACCATTGCAATAAAGGTATTATTATGAAATATATATAATGTAACACTTAGTGAAATTAATTTATTTAAATTTGATATATTAATTGATTAAAAGTAATTAAATTTAACCGTCTATTTATTTAGATATAAATTATTGTATAGATACACTTTTGTAATAATTATGTTCAATTATTAATTGTCGTTCAACTAACAACAATTATATTTGCAATAATTATTAGTTAATTCAATTTAATAATAGATCATAAAAGTATTGTTTCAATAAATAGTACTTGATCAAGATAAAATTTAAGTTAAACACAGTAAAATTTTGTTTCAATCGACTATAATTAGTTGATTAAAAGAGTACTTACATTATAATCACTTATCTTATTTAAATTATATTTAGAATTTACTTGTATGATTGGTAAGATTGTATCAAATCAAATCAAATAATTAAACATCTAATTTAATTAGATCGGTAAAGATATTATTTTACTTACTCTTTCGTCAATTTCTCCCAAAATTAAAAGGTATCGCATGCATATTTCACTTAACTTTTTCTCTCTAATTGTTTATAGGAGTAAGTATTGATCATTTCAGTTTTTATTTAGTCGGTTCAATTCATTCAATTTTATTTTTATTTTTAAAATATTTATTTTTTAATCTTATTTTTAAAATTTTACATCATTTATGTTTCATTTTCTTTCTATTAATTCCGCAACCTTTACTTCTTGTAATTTTATGTAATTGTTCATATTTTTATTTATTTTTTTCATTTAGCATAACTGATTAACTGCACTACTATTTTAAATTTGAATTAAAGTGAAATTTCATTATTGAATAAGGTTATAGATTCATATTTCCTTGTCTTTTGAATGAGGTTATAGACTCATATTTCATTTAGGATAACTGATTAACTACTAATATTGTAGGCTTATGCCCTCATGTTACACTGATTGATAACTTGCGAATATGATAAACATCAACACATTATAGAATCATAAAAATTATATAATTCACTTGTATCGATCCTAGTTAACAACCACTTAAGATATCAAGATGAATTAATGTTGTAGTCTTGCACCTCTATGTTACGCCAATTTGATAACTTGTGAATCATTATTGATATTTGTTATTAATATGCACTTTAATTAAGCAATTTTATAAATTATTATATTTAAATAATAAATAAATTTAAGTTCTGTTAAATATAATTTGAAAATATTTCAATATCGATGGTCAAAATTTAAAATACTTTAAACATGGTAGACATCAACATATTATACAAATCATATTTTTCTTATGTTTTAATCCTAAACTCAAGAGAGTTAAACATTAATGTTGCCATCTTACGTCCTTATGTTACGCTGATTTGATAATTTGCAAATCATAAATTATATTTATTATTAATATGGACTCTAATTAAGTAACATTACATTTAAATAAAAATTAAATTATATATTAAATAATTTTAAAATTTAATTTGATATCAAAATCCAAATCACTTTAGACATGATAGATATTGACACGTTATAGAAACAATAAAAATTATAAATTTCACATGTGTCGATCCTAGTTAACAACATCTCAAGATGTCAAGATGCATTAATGTTGTAGTCTTGCACCTCTATGTTGAGCTAATTTGATAACTTGTGAATCATTACTTATATTTATCATTAATATGTACTCTAATTAAATAATTTTATTAATTGTTATATTTAAATTATATTTAAATAATTTTTTAAGTTTAATTTGAAAATGTTTCAATACTGGCAATCAAAATTCAAAATACTTTAGATATAATAAACATTGATACATTATAAAAATTATATTGTTCATATTTATCGACCCCAGCTAATGTTTTAAAAAATTATGATAAACTTTAGAATTGAATGACTTTTATATAATAATAAATTAATAAATTTATGTGATAAGTCAAAATTAGTTAATCATTGATGAATTTTACCTAAAAATATTTTAAATAATTATGATCAATATAGTAATAATCCTTGATGAACTTTTCTAAAAATATTTTAAATAATTATGATTAATGTAGTAATAAAACTAGTTTTATTATTTGATTTAAAACAAAAAAAAAGACTAAAGTGAAGAATGGGGGAGAAGAATAAAAATGCAATGGGTAAAGCTAGGTGAGTCTCACATACTAAAGTTAATTAAATAATTTTCCTTCACATTTAATGATAGTCATAACTTATCCCACATAAATTTTAGTTGCATTTAATATTAAAAATTTACTTCTTTTTGATTTAAGGAAAATGTTAGTATGGTCTTTGTACATTTACGGTCATTTTTTAGGCCGAAAAATTATGGCCATTTAGCAGCTCCCTTAATTTTAATATGACTTATACAGTTTGTATTATTTATTTCATGTTATATATGTGCAACGTATGTGTCCAAAATTAGTATATATACTATATTAAATATTGGAGCACGTGTTTGTACGAGTCTAATATATGTTATTTTTTAATCTCTATTTATATGGCACAGAAAATTTGAGTTATATTTTTTTAAATAGTTTAAGTTATATATAATTGATTTATAGTACTTTTACATAATTTTCAATACGATATGTTATTGCACTGATGGAATATTTGAAAAGTCAATCAAATTTGTTATATAGTTTTAAATGTTAATTATTATGATTTATATCACTTTTTACGTAATTTTCAAGTAATAATGTTACTTTATCTATTTTCATTTATGTGACAATGATTGAATTTGAAAAGTCAAATAAATTTTTTATACATATCTATTTTAATTTGATTATTATTGTGATTTATTTTACTTTTCATAGAAATTTCAAATTTATATGTCTCGATTTATGTTATATTGATAAAATTTTGAGTTAACAAATTTTTTTATGTGTCTCCAAATAATTGAAATTATTAATTATTGTAATTATATAATACTTTTAACATAATTTTTAAATATATAATACTTAAATGAAAATAAAAAATATGAAAGTATAAAAATGTCATGATCACAAGCTAGCAATATTACTTTTTACGTAATTTTTAACTGTATGCTCACTGACGCTTATACATATAGTAGTAATATGTATGTTGGTCATCATTTTAAATATAATAGAGGAGCATGACCCACATCAGCACGGGCCCAAGTTACGATATTTTTACTATGTACAATAAGTTAGATTGATGTCAATTCGAATTATAAGCTGTAAAACATGAATACACAAAATATATCAACTACTTGATAGTATTTTCCAAGGAGCCAAGTCTCACAAGATAATTATGTATAACCTACTCATATAAATAACAAAATTTGGTACATTGTAAAGTTCAGATCTTTAATCATATGACTGAGATTTGCTACATTAAGTAGAAAATGTGAGATTAAAATTGATATATAAGACTTGACACCAATTGTATAAATAGAGAATACTTCCAATTAATAACCCAAAATTACATTGTATTCCCCTGTTAAACCGACATAAATATCCTTTGCTTAAATTTTCTCTTTCTTTTTCTCTTTTATTTATCAACTTGTTCTTTAAAGTTAAATTAAATTTATATGTTAAATTTAAATTTTAAGTGTTTTGAAAAAAAATTATATAAAAAAGAAAACTATACATTACTGTCTTACATATTAATTTAAGTTATTGACTTTGAGAACACGATAAAACATATTTATGTAGCTGTTCTATTGAACTTTGCTTTTGTATATGTTTGTCCCACTGAAACTTAGGGATTGTTGATAGTGTGTATAAAAATAATTTGAATAGAATGTATTAGTAATGACTGCATTAATAATATTTGTATTACTAATACGGATATTATTTATGCTAATATTATTTCTTATACACTATCTAGTGTGATATATTAGAACTTGTCTTTTCAATCTTGATATTTTTGTATTTCTCATTTTATGATATATTCTATTCTACTTACTTGTAAAAGAGAAAGGGGTCAATGAAATTGCACTTAAGCAGACACCAGGTCAACATGCTCCGACACAATTTCATTGGTCATTCATTTACCTCACCTTTTCTTTTTAATTTGTTAATATAATTCATAATAATTAACAACTTAAAATAGTTAAAAGACACGTCACTTAAATTGAGACAGAAGAAAAAATATTATAAATTATAGACACATAATTTTGATCCTCCTGAGTTTCATAATTCATTTTATTGTGTTAGTTTTAGTTAGCCTTCTCCTTATATAAAAATTTAAAATTTCAAAAATAGTGACAAAACAAATTATGTCAATTGACGTGATTTCATTGATCTAAAAAGTATTTTTAATTTTAATTTATTTTTACTCTTATCTTGCCCACCAACATACTCTAATCAAATTAAACTCTCATGGACCTCAGCCAATAGCAATACACACAAAACCTTACCCCTCTCCTCAGATTTCATATCTTCTCTTCGACAAGACACCTTTCCTCAGATATCACGTTTTCTCTTCCACAAGATAACACCACCTCACAACAACAATATACACATAAAAAGAAATAAGAAAACAGGAGGGAGGAGCTTCCATGAATGCACCATGAGCTTCCCCAAAATTCAATTTCATTAACAACAGCATACTATACTTGTTTTTAACAATTTCTACAATGAACAACCATAACCAACAACAATCAGCAACAATATTTCTTTCGGCTCCAATTTTCTCATCGGAAAATGCCATTAAAATCACCCTCCACCATTGATTTTTTAGTGAACAATAATTAGTAACAATTCTGGCTCCGATCAAAACACTCCTTTTGTTTGTTTTTCCACCAGAAAAACCCACCCCCGTCATCGTCCCTTGAACTCCAACCACCAATGTTCCAAAACTTAAAAGAGTCAAACATTAATGTTACCATCTTACGTCCTTATGTTACACTGATTTTATAATATGCAAATCATAAATTATATTTATTATTAGTATAACCTCTAAATAAGTAACATTACTTTTAAATAAAAATTAAATTATATATTTAAATAATTTTAAAATATAATTTAATATCAAAATTCAAATCACTTTAGACATGATAGATATTGACACGTCATAGAAATAATGAAAATTATAAATTTCACATGTGTCGATCCTAGTTAACAATATCTCAAGATGTCAAGATGCATTGATGTTGTAGTCTTTCACCTCTATGTTGAGCAAATTTGATAACTTGTGAATCATTACTTATATTTGTTGTTAACATATACTATAATTAAATAATTTTATTAATTATTATATTTAAATAATTTTTTAAGTCTAATTTTAAAATATTTCAACACTGGCAATCAAAATTCAAAATACTTTAGATATAATAAATATTGACACATCAAGCATTCCTGCACCTCTGAACCTAAACCTTATTTTCACCCCTTAAACGATAGACCGAATTACAAGTTGGGTTTTAAAAATTTGATCGGGTTTGTTTTTCTATCAAACGTGTTGCTCTAACTTGGTGTTGATCGAATTAGTTATTTTAGTATGGCTGTCAAGTGGGCCGGGCCGCGCCAACCCAGAACCGGCCCGTGTTATTTAACCGAGTTGAGGGCCGGTCCGGGTCCGGTTGGGGTCTAAGTGGGCTGGGCCAGTCTGGGCCCAACAGTAAAAAAATCAAAAACCACCCTAATCTGGCCCACTTAACCTAACCCGGTCAAACCCACCTAAATCCGGTCAAATCCGATTAAAAAACCGATCAAAAATATAAAAAAAAAAAAAAAACTTTTTTTCAATATACATTATATATACCCACCTATATACATTATAAATACGTTAAATAATATATATACACTATATATATAGTATATACTACATTAGAATTTAAAAAATATATACACATATACACAATTACACATATATACGCACCACCCAAATATATATGTACTACTTTAAACTTTAAAGTTTAAATAAAATATACTACAATATATACATATAATTATATATATATATACACATGTATACGTTAAATATACACATCTATAGAAGATCTATTCACATATATACACTCTAATCTATGTATATGTAATACTTTAAATGAAATATACTATAATATATATACATTACAATATATATTTGTATAGTTATATACTAATTTATAAAACATATACACATGTATATATTAAAATACACGTCTATAGAAGATCTATTCGCATATATACACTCTATTCTATGTATACACACCATTCAATGTATATATACTACTACTTATAAAATATACTACATTATATATACATTACAATATATATAGATATACTTATATACTAATTTATAAAACATATGCACATGTATACGTTAAATATACACTTCTATAGAAGATATATACACGTGTATACGCACCATTCAATGTATATATAGTACTACTTATAAAATATACTACAATATATATAGATATACTTATATACTAATTTATAAAATATATACACATGTATACGTTAAATATACACTTCTATAGAAGATATATGCACAAATATACAAAACATATGCTACTTAATTTAATAAATTAATAATATTTGGTAGTAAATTAATAATATATTAGAAGTAAGTTTTAAATTTAAAGTAGAAAACTAGAAATTCAATTTAAAATTTTAAATCGTTAAATGAAAAAAAAATAAAAAGCAAGGACTAAGGAGTGAATGATTTGGGGAATTTTATTGATTGCAAAATGATCCAAAATTTATAATTTACATGAATGAAAAATCTATAAATTATGCATAATTTTTTCCAACTCATTCATGTTAATATTAATGGGAACTTGCATAGGATAGTCGAAGTCAACGGGGGCAAAATCATGCATTGGACTTGATTCTGCTGAGTTCTCCCGTGAAGTCATAATTTCTTCAAGTTTCAGCTCGTCGCTCGGCTCCGGTTCCATTCCTTGGTTTCTTTTTTCCGCTCTAATCCAATCTCTAAGGCAAACTAGAACATTCATTGCATTGCTTCCCAATGAGTGTCGGTTGTCTCCAAGCTGCTGTCGTCCCTGACTAAAGGCGCTCTCTGATGCAACGGTTGACATTGGAACATTCAAGATATCTCTAGCTAATCTTGAAAGCACAGGATATTGTGTTTCATTACTCCTCTACCAATCCAACGTGTTGATCCGTCGTCTGCGATCCTCTAGTGCCGTCCGAATATAATATTTCAGCTCTTCCCGATAAGTTGATGTGTAAGTTCTCTCATCAACACTGTTCTAACAATTTAAATCATAAAACGAATCAGAAAAACCACTATGTGTCGGCCTTTTAGAAGATAATGGCTCCTCGGGAGGATGAGGAGCGACAGTTGGAGTGATATTTGTAGGTACGGCTAAATCAAATAAATCAGCATAGTGATTATATAATTTTTCTATGTAATCCTTTGCATCAGCCGTAACTGTCCACAAATTAGGTTGTACTTGTTCAGAATCATGGTTAGTAGTTATTTCTAAGTTAGTATAAATAAGAGTACTAAAGTGACACATATTATTATATTTTATGCACGGATTTAACATAGCACCAACCAAGTAAATAAGGGGAATCGGGAAAAAATATTTTTTAAATTTCGTAAACATGGTGCCAACAGCTTCTTTATAACTTTCTTTATTTTTATATTCTTTGAGAAAACCAGAAATATCGGCTATATATGCCAAAATATTACAAACAGTAGGATAATAAGCATCGAAAAATTCAATCGTAGCTACATAAAATTTTTCTAAAAACTTAACAAGATCATTAATTACAACGCAATCAGAATTATGTAGCATGCAATCAGCAGAATCAGCAAATGAACCACAATGTTGGTTAAAAGCTAGTGTAATAGGAATTCTATATTTATAACAAGTTTTTAAAAATTCATACGTAGAATTCCATCTAGTATCAATTTCCTCAGGCATCAAAATCGGTGTAAGTTCATTTTCTTGACATTTAACTTTAAATTCTCTAATTCTTGATCTACGATTATTTCTTTGAATAAAACCAACAACAAGGCGAATTTTTTCAATATAAAACTTAAAACCATCTTTTACAATTAAATTATATATATGACATGCACATTTAATATGAAAAATTTCAGGCAAGGGCGGAGATAGCGTAGATTTTAATTTTTTTATAGCAGTGTTGTTATTAGAAGCATTATCAAAAGCAATACATAAAATTTTATTTTCGATACCATAATATCCGACAACTTTAACAATAGAATTAGCAATAAATTGTCCAGTATGTTTACGATCTTCATCATATAAAAAAGCAAGAATAAGTTTTTGCATCACGAAATTACTATCCATCCAATGACAAGTAACGGTTAAATAATCATTTTTATTTACAGCACGACCAAGATCAGAAGTTAGGGACAATCTACATTGAATATTTTTTAACAATGTTGATAAATAAAAATAATATTGTGAATGAAGTCTAAAAATATCATACCGACAAGTAGTTCTAGGAATACCGTTAAACATAGGATTATAAATTGCTTGTATATAACGAATAAAAGAATCAGAAGAAGGAAAATTAAAAGGCAAACAACCCACGGCTATCATTTTAGCTATTTCTTCCCGGTCCCTTAATTTATTATACTTCTTCGCTACGTGACCGGTTGTTGGGTCCATTCTAGTTTGCGTTGACCCACCAACATCCCCACCACATTTTGCAATATTTAACTCTCTTTTGTGATCTTCAGCTACATGTCTCATTAACATACCCGTACCCCCTTGCTTGCCTCCACTTCTATGCTTATATATTTGTTGACAAATATTGCATTGCACCTCAATATCTGATATACGTTCAAAAAATTATCATGCAATACTAGTTCTTTTACGAGGTTTTGGGGCACTGGAAGGACGGGAAGGGAGATTAACTAATTCAGATCTAACGTTCTCCTACTGCGG
Organism: Capsicum annuum; assembly: GCF_002878395.1. Lineage (NCBI taxonomy): Eukaryota > Viridiplantae > Streptophyta > Magnoliopsida > Solanales > Solanaceae > Capsicum > Capsicum annuum. Next base: position 105,228,505 of record NC_061120.1, on the reverse strand, counting down.
GTGTCTCAGCAATATTTTCATTATCTTCGTCTAAATTAACCGCACCTACTTCATTTTCTTCTTCTATACCGTAATTTTCCTGAGCTTCTACATAATCCATATCGTGAGCACCTACACCTATTTCTACCTCAAAAGGTGTACCAAGCGGTATCGGAGGCGAAGGTACACGGGTATATCTACTACTTGAAACTACCTCTACCGCTAGTAATTCGCTTTTTACTACCACTACCGCTTTCGGGATAAAAATTTTTAACACCTTTAGTAGCGAGGTTTCTTAATTTATCCATAATATGAATTAAATTAAACTAAAAATATTCAAAATACACAAATATAATAAAATTAACTATTAAACAATTAATACAATAAATAAAAATTAAACGTAAGAGATGGAACGATAATACCAAATTTTGGAAGTATCCAAAGATTGCGACTTTAGAAACTTCCGCTCGTACTTTGTAAACGAAAAATTAAAAAATTAAAGTGAACACTTTAAGAAATTAAATATATTGAATATTTGAGAATTGAGAATTGAGATTTGAGAGAGAATGAGATTTGAGAGAGTGAAAAATTGTGTGAAAAATGATTTTAAGTTGTAGCGTATTTATAGATTTTTTTTTGGGATTAAAAAATATTTTTTAAAGTTTTTTTTTTTTAATAAATGGGGCTAAACTAACCGTTTGGACCCAAAAACACAACGGCTTGTTTGGCCCAAAAGCCAAAATCTCATTTTTTTTTTAAATTTATCTGGGCCGGGCCGGGCCGGGCCGGTTAACCAGCGAGCCTGGAGTCCGGGCCGGGTTAGTTGGGCCCATTTTAAAAAATAACCGGCTCGGGACCCGAAACCCTAAAGCCCTAGGGCTTACCGGACCGGGTTAGTTACGAGGGCCGGGCCGGGTTGGGCTGGGTCAGCCCGGCCCACTTGACACCTATATTTTAGTTTGAGGTTTAGAGAGATATTAAGGCTCAATGTGGCAAAGAGTGAAGGAGACGAGCACTTTGCAACAAAATGAAGCTGACTAAGAATTGAAACTTCTCATTTTTGTTGTCTTTTCCTTACGTGACACGTGCATAAACGTGATAGCTGTCAAAATGTAAAGTTGTCTTTCTATATCAGCTCAACATATTACAATGTCCAAAATACCCTTATGAAATTTTTTACATTTAGCATACATGTCAAAACCGGTGTTTCTAATATATCTATATCTACATCTATATCTAAGTTTACAATATATTAAAAGTGAGAAGACCCTTAGAAAAATCACTTGAACTTTTTGTACTTCATTAAAAATCTTCGCTTTACACAAAATCGTCTTTTCACTTATTTCTTAAATTATTATTTAATTAACTCTAAAATATTTAAGTATTTGAAACCAATTAAAATTGAAATTACTAAATTATTGTATACATCTATTAACTATAAGTGTGAAAAGTCCACAAGGAATACACACCTAATAGTTACAAACTTACCATTTCAATTTGAATTGATATCCCATTCTAAATAGGATTGAAGTTATGGACTTTGAAATTTATTAAAGTCCTTATTTGATTTAGGTAAGAAATCTGAATATTCTAATCTAAATATTCTAACACTTAAAATTAATTTAAATTTTACTTGTATTAAAAAAGAATTTCATCTTGATTTTCAAAAAAAAAAAAAAAGAGGAATTTTTATGATTACAATTCTATTTTAAGTAATATTTTAATCAAGCTTACCAAAAATATAGATTCTCTTCTGTTTTAAACTTTTCTTCTTAATTACTCAGAAGGAGTAGTTGAAAGAGAGAAATTCCCTCCTACGCTCCATATACAATAATCTAAAAAGGTACAAATCTAATCACATAACTCATACGTTATATATAATAATCTAAAAAACACAAATCTAATCACATAACTCATACTTTTTCTTTTTTCTTTTTGCAGATCTACAAGAAGAAAAATGTGTTGTTGGGTTATGATTTGCATGCCACTACTCATATTAGTAATTAATTTTTTTCCGTTCTTGCTTATGGATTTAGCATTACATTATAATGATCTGTCAGTTCGTGTTTTTGTTTATAATGTAGTTGTTGGATTTGTGTTATATGAATTATACATAGTTAATACAAATTATTCATAATCAACTATTGACAATAATTTTTTTTTTTATAATTTCTCCAATTGAAAATTCGTGATCGAACAATTGGACTAAATATGTATGTTGCGACGAGTGAAGTAGTCATGCATCGAATGAAGTACCTATAAAAATTAAAGAGGTCTATCTCTTTTCTTTTTCAACTATTTATTATGAGAATAATGGTTCTCTTTTTGGTTGTGGCAATCTTTACTCCTTTTAAAGGTGTTCCATAGTTTTTACATGTATTTGTTATTTATACCAATAATGTACAACACTAATTTGTTAAGGCGGCGTTTTATAGCATTATTATCATAATGATTTTCATTGATTCAATTTTTTTCTCTCTTTGAAAGATTTTTTTGAGACTCTTGTGTTTTAGACTGTTAATCTATGAATTCTTGCTGAGGGAAAGCTTGGAGAATTAACTATTTGAAAGTAAGTTGACATTTTTTTCAGTGACAACTATGAGAATAAGGCTATAAATGTATGAATTATATTATAGTATCCAAAAGACCATGGTCTAGAAATTGATCTTATTTTTATAACGTAAGGAAAAATTAAGTAGTAGTATATGATTTTTAGCACTAGAAAACATGATATATGTAATTGTCATGTATGTATTGTAGCATTTTGTAGAGTTTTGATCATATTATCGTGGTCAACAATGATGAAGAAAGCATTAAAAGCATCAAATACTCTTGCCTTCCTCCATAAAAACGACAAATCAGTCATATACAAGGATTTTTAGGTCTTAAACATTGAAATAAATTTAATAAATTACTTCCAACACTCTTCCCTATTTTCATCATGTTCTACTTTAAAGATGGAGATAGTGACACTTGAAATATGATCAATCTGTGTTGAAAGATTACAGTCTACTTTCTGATTATCAACTAGCAAAGGATGGACCAAAAGGAAATGATAGTTATGTATCCACACAAATAATGGGTACACGTTGTTGACACCTAATTTTCGCCCTCCCTAACTTAGTTAAATTTCGAGTTTCTTTGATTTTAAATAAAATTACAACATTAGTTTTATTCGGATACAAACTTTTTAAAGTATTTATCTCGGTAATTTTGTCATTTTAATTAGTGATTATATTTTTTCGTATCCATATATATGAGACTGTATAATTTCGTTACTTGAATAATCATTTTACAAAAATTAGATTTTAATCAAGTATTTTCTTGGAAATTGATTCAAATAGTTAAAGTCTTGATTTGAATATAATTTATTCTCAAAATAATTTATTTGAAAAATATTTGTTTGATTTTATTAAATCAAGAAGTTCAGGATTGAATTGGTTGGTAATTCATCTTAAATTTTTTATTCAATTTAGTTGATTCATTGAATTTGGCCATAATTGAAATTAAATAGGCCAAAATTGCAAAGCAAATTTGCCAATTAATTATCAATATGATCAAAATCTAAATGAATTAACTAAATCCCTATATAATTTTGCTATATTTTAAATGACCCAAGAATTGGCCAAACTGACCCTTTCTTATTCTTAATTTTGGGCCACAATAGCGGCCCAACAACAACCAGTCCAACAACAGCACACCGCCCAGCCCAATGCAGAGGTAACCTGGCCCAATTTCCCCTTTTCCCCTTTCCCTTCAGCAAAATTAGCCACACCATCCGACCCAACAGCAACAAACCGACTTGGCCCGTACCCCTTTCCCCTTATCTTCAATACAATCAAAACAAACAGCCAAAACCCATTCTAACATTAACAGCTACACACGAGCAACGAATTTCAATAACCAACGACAACCAATAACAATTCAACGATAAAATTCTCCCTTTTACCCTCGTAATTCATTCATCCATGGTCAAAGTTCAGAAAGCTTTCTCCATTTTTAGCCCATGGCTCACCAATTTGGGAAACCATTAATTCAACTCTTTGGCCATAAAGCCAAACAGCTCTTTGCTCTATCCCTTTACTGATTCTTGAGTACAAAGGCCATTAATAGCCTTTGTCTCACTATGGATATCAAAAATATTTTAGAAACAGATTTGAAATTTTCAATTTGAACTCCACTCTGTCAAAACCCTAGCCTCCCCTATAAATAGATAGCAAGGGTCAAGGGTGAAGAAGGAGAGATTCTAGTAAAGGCCCATTTATCCAAAAAAAATCAACAGATAAAGTCCTGTCTATTAATTTCTTCTGAGTCAATACCCATCCGCGGATCAATTTACCTATGATGAAATAAACTTTATGTGTTTACTTTATGTCAGATATCTTGCATTATCTATTACTAACTGAATCTAACATATTTGCCTTTGGAGTTGTTTTACCAGGTAATCAAGTTGGTAGAAATTGATCTGTGATGGCAAAACAGGCTAAACATCAATACTTCACTAGGTCTAAGGCAAATAGAAATTTCTCCTTTGACCATCACTTAGCTGAAGGGGAAAGAATGACTGGTAGTAGTGATGATAATACTCTCACCGAAATTACTGTTAGGGACAGTGTGATAATGGCACAAGGTGAGATGATCACTGAACTAACTAAGAGAATAGAGGAGGTTCAAGAAAAAGTACAATGAGCAAAATATATAGCTAATCTGGCCATTGCTGCTAATATGATGGTCTTGGATACCCATGCACTTCCACTCCGATTCCCTCCTTTTAGCTCTCCTAAAAATGGAAACCAACCAAATGACATACCCTCCGCTTCTATTCCTAGACCTCCCACTAATCTCATCAATCCATCATGTCAAACCCATATCTCTCTTACTTACAATACCAACCGAGAAAATAATCCAAATACTTACCACCCCCAAAGCTTCACTCCAAACTACTAAAATACCTTCACAAATGCCTTCACTTCCAAAAATACCTGCCCTACATTTAATCCCAATGCCAACGTTCCCCAAAATCTAGTTCCCACATACCAAAACTTTGCTCATACCACTCAAAATCCTATGATGACCCAAAATATGTCTCCCGCTACCATCCATGCTATAGTAATACCTACCTCTTACCATACATTCCCCCAAGATCTAGAAATTAACCATTATAAAGAGATAGAAAAGGAGTGTAAGGTGCCTGAAGACAAATATGCCAGGGAGCTAATGCTGATAAAGGAAGAGATCTCTAGGATGAAGAAAATACATGGTTCGCCTAATATAGTAGGGTTCAGTTATGATGACCTTTGTATTCACCCTGATTTAAACCTGCCCAAAGGATTTAAAGTTCCTAAGTATGAGATATTTAATGGTATTGGAAACCCTATATCCTACTTGAGAGGATATTATGAACAAATGGTAGGCGCTGGTAGAAATGGGGCATTGCTGATGAGGCTCTTCAGTTGAAGTCTGAGTGGGGAAGCATTAGAATGGTTTGCTTTATAGGAGCTAAAGAAGTGGCCTGAATGGAGTACTTTAGCCGCTAATTTTGTTGATAGATTTACCTAAAATGTAGAGATGGTTGCTGATCGATATTCTTTGAACCGCATCAAGCAAAAGTCTACTGAATTCTTTTGTAAATATACCTATTATTGGTGAAAAAAGGCCGCAAATGTATGATTTCTCATGATAGAATAAGAAATAGTCATTGTGTTTACCCAAGCTTAGGAGAGAGAGTTTTATGACAAGATGATATCGACAGTTTGTGCTACCTTTGCTAACTTGGTTAAAATTGGTGAAACAGTTGAAGTATGACTCAGGATGGGAGAAATCAGCAAGACCTCTGTGCAACTTGGATCTTTAGTATTTCCAAAGAAAAAGAGAGAAGATATGTCTTTCGTATCTTTTAGTCCAAACCTGAAGTCAAAGAAATCTTTCGGTTTTAATTCTATGCAAAGGCCATCACCGTCTATATACCTTTCAGCTCCACAAAATCCCCAACCTATGTTCTATACCTAACCAGTCCCCAAGTCTTGATATGCTCAAATTACAACTCTCGTTAGAAAGAGTAAGCGGTTGTCATCAAATATAGAACCCAACTAGGTTGGGGTTGAATCCCAGAGGGAATACTGTGCTAATTATGTCTTATGATTATTAGTGGATGATTGATCGAAGGTTTCAGAGTAAAAGGGGTTTTGATTTGTTAACGAGTATTGTTCCAACTAATGAGTGTTATTACAGGTTTTACTTCAATGAGATAAGACAAACTAGGATTATGTTCACCAAGATGTTCAAGCAGACAGGGTTGTGAGTTGACCTAAATTTACAATTTACAATTTTAGTTGCAAGAATTATTAAATTCTAAAGTTCACCCATCGTTTCTCAACCTAAATGGATTATTACTCTTTAGTTCTTTCAAACTCAAAGAATACACTGACTTATTCAATTGGTTTCTTAGGTGAGTTGATCCTGTTAAGGGATCAACCCTTAACCTAAAGGTTAAAGCCTTTGAATTCCTTATAAACCTCCTCATTTCCAAACATACACTTTTCTACTCAAACAAGTAATGTTATTGGGCTCACCCTTCGAGTTTGCAACCAAGAAAGGTCATGATTGTGAAGAGAAGTTTATACAATCTCAATTAGTTAAGGAAATTAAGCATCATCACAACCCCAATCAGCAAATTATATCAAGGCTCTCATAACCCTAGTTATGGGAGCTTTAGCCACACATCTCAAAAGAAGAAGAAAACATTATTTTGTTCATAAATTAATTCAAAGAATTACTTACAAAACTTCCCATAATTGTTCTAGATCTTCAGTAAGAATGATGAGTAAAATCCTCAGATCCAAAAAAGTAGCTTATAATATCAGAGTAATACGTACAATGTGTTTCAAAAGATGAAAATAAGATAAAGATCCCCAATCTAAATCCTAGAATGGGTATTTATATGTTCCCAGGTACTGGGGATTTGTAATTCAAACTTAGTATTGCCGCATCACAGTTGACGGCCAAGCTGATAGTCTGTCAGTGGCCGACGGTCTATCACTTGGACCATCACTGAAAGTCTCAAGATGCTGCATTCTGCCTAAGGCATGATGGTCATGTTAATTGGCTGTCACTATTTTGATGGTCCGTCACTTAGGCCGTCGCTTGAACAATTAAAGAACCACTTTTTATCTCAGCCTGACGGCCAGGTTGATAGCCCCGTCCAAGGTCTGACGGTCTGTCACTTGGATCATCACTTGGGATATCCATTCTACTCATTCTGTTAAGCTTTGATGGTGACTCTGATGGTCCGTCATATGGTTGATGGCTCATCAGTTTGGTCGTTATTCTTTTTTTTCCTGTTTTTTCCATTTTTCTAAGTTATCCCTTCAGCTAAGTTTTTGACCTAAAAATACTAAAATCCAGCATCAAATACAAAAACAGTTGCTTGAAAATGCACAATTATCCCTTGTAAAAAATATAAAATATTCCGTTAAAATCCAGAACATCAACACCCTCAACTTAAGACAATTGCTTATCTTCAAGCAACTCAACACCAAATCGCATGCATGAACGCACACAATGATGGGCATTTAACTGTTGAACTAGATTTCATACAACCACTCAACTGTCATCTCACACATGTGGTCTCAACACATCAGGATCTATAATAGACATTACTTACAATTCAGCACAGATACAACTATAGATACAATATCCCACAAAAATCAGCAAAACTAAGTATAACTCAAATTGCCCTCACAGTCAAAGAAATCCACCATACATTATTTATTTAACTTGTGAACAAAAACCAAGACTCTTTCTCTCACAAAAAAAGTTGAAAACACATCATACACACCCATAAGCTTGTCCTTATCATCTAATGTTCTGCTATGGTTGATTCGCAAAGATCAAGCAAGTCTTTTTATGGCTTGTAATGAGGTTACAGTGTTAGGTGAGGACTAATTTTGGGAAAAGTGACTTCAAGTTCCAATCTTCACTCTCTTTTCCCTTGATTGCTACTTACCAAGGCTAATGCTTTTCTAGTTCATTTACAATCCATCCTATTCATCCATAATTCTTCCATAGACCCTTTTTTTTAAGAGTCTGCATCAGCCACCCTCAACTTATGTTGATGCAGTCAGTTGAGGTGCACAATATCTAGCTAGATCAGGTCTAGATGTGTCATTTTATTCCAAATCCAAACTATCTACATCAAACTGTTAACTTCCTAATAGTAGCCACCCTCAACTTAGGCATTTTGCCTAAGTTATGGTTCACGATGTCCAAAATTGGACTAGGGCCAAAGTTAGGTGCTAACATCCTAAATAGAGTGAATCAAAGTTATTTGGAATGAATAAATACTAACACAACTTATAAAGGGTTCAAAAGGGAAAAATCTTTTTGGTGGGCCATTCTTTACGGGTAAGTGGACTAATAATTGAAGGGGGCCTGCTATCCTATCATATTGAATCAATCACAAGGCAATATCAATGAACCTAGCAAGTTCTAGTTGTACACACTATGCAAGAACTATAACAAACACTCATACACACATGCAATGAGTTAATACTTATTCTACCAATTCTTGGGATTTGCATAACATGATCATGCTCACTTTATTTTTGCATCCCAATACCAATTACAAAATCATAAATGGTTGTTTAACATATATGAGGTGACAAGAAGGAATAGCCATACAAAAATGTTCAAAGTAGTTTGCCACATTCATTTATCATCCACATATACAAAAGGGTGCCAAAAGGAAAGAAAATAACATCTATAAACACAGAACGATATGTACATCACAAGAAAAATAAATATGTAACCTAAACATGCCAGTTCTACTATATAGCGCATGGGAGGAAAAAAACACAAGCAAGAAAACCCCCCGTGGTGACCAAAACATAAAAAGCATCCCACCCTAACTAAATAAAATGCTTTGTCCTCAAATCCATAAACATAAAGTACAAAGAAGTGGAATACTTGTAAAGACTCTCAGGTCGATGAGTCAGTCAAATGTGGTGAGGCTTCTTTGGCCTTAGGTGTAGTAATGTTGACCCTTATGGTGGTAGAGGTGCTCAAATCAGCTTCCTCCTAGCTTGGAGGTATCTAAATAGGAACCGGATCTAGAATTGGCTCCCTAGCTGGTACAAAACTGGTCGATACTTCTGCAGCTGCATCCGTAGCTTTCTTCTTCCTCAACTTTTCATATTTGTTCGATCTGTTTGCAGCTTTCCTCAAGTCTCTCTCATACCTTTTCTTAGGTGTTATCTCTTCTCTCCATCTTCTTCTCGCGGCCTTTTTGTTAGCACTTTCGTCCACCTGCTTACCTTTATCTTTGAGCGGTCTATCCATCAGATCAACAAGGCCCTCTTTGATAGCCTAAAGAATATCAAACACACGAAATGGATATTAAGATGCAAAAATCATCAAGCACACAAAGAGAAAACAACACTTAGAAAGGAGATGAAGGAGAAGAATTGCATGAATGTAAAAATAGTAGAGTGACCCTTACTTCCACTAGATGATTAACAAAAGGAGATGTATCAAATCTCCAATCACACCTCATAAATGAAAGTTCAAACCACTCTCTTGGGTGACCCAAAGGACTCACACTTCCTCAAGAACACCTTTTTTGCTAAATTATCCAAGACAAGTGAAAAACCAATTTCAAATGTTCAAGGACCTAGTTTTGGATTCTAGGGTTCTAAACTAGAAGAATAAGCTATAATCTATGAGCAATATTCAATTTCATCAAAAGTCTAATGAAAACAGTGAAGAAATTGTCTATTTATACTATTACATGCTAAATGACAAAACTACCCTTAATGATCTAAAGAAAAGGGCGCCTCTTGAGTGTTGGATTATAAAGTGAAAAGTCCTTATTGCCCCTCAAGTAAGGTGCCTCTTGAGTGTATTGATTCTCTTCTCCTGCTTCAACTTGACAAGACTTTAAAAGGATCCAAACACTTGCCAATTCTGAAGCTTGAGCCTTTGACCATGCCTTGTATTCTTTTGTGCTCTTCATGCTTATATCATCCTCTCCATCTTGAAAGGAATTTATCCTCAAATTCACACCTTGCAAAACTAAAAAGAGGGAAAACAAACACACAATCCTCATGGTAGGAGGGTTAGCATTAGTACTATAAGTGAGGTAAATATGCCAAGGGGGTACACTCTTAGAATACAACCAACCATCCTTTGTAAGGAGTAAGAAAATCTGACCACTAACATCATAAAGGACATACTTAAAGCAAACATCAATGAGTGGAGGATACAATCTAAAATAAACACATATGTCACTTATTTTTAAGGGAAGACAAACTCTCAAAATTTGACATCTATGGCTTAAGAAGGTTCCCTTAACAACACAAATCCTATCACTCTCCACATCTCTATGAACATGATCACTATGAAGTATTCTACTATTAAGGTCTTCATCAAACAAATTAAAAGGACCATATTCATCATCAAGATCTACATTGTAATCATCTACACTAACTTGAAAGTTTTTAATCATACTCTTCTCATTCAAGTAGCGAGCTAACCTTAGGAGCACATGGTTCATTAAACACATCAAGAGAACTAACAAAGGAAGAAATATAAACATCTATATCAAGAGAACCTGATACCACTTCACAAGTAATCACATGGCAATAATTTAAGATCAAGGGAAGGTAAGGTATAGCAACATCACCTCGATTTGGGCTAGGACAGTCCACTATTTTGAAGCTCTCGGCCAAGGGTGTCTTGAGGTCATTTTTATGTAAAACCCCTTGTTGATACTTCTTTGAAAACTTATGAGCTTGAACCTATAACTAAGAAAGATCAAATCTAGGCAAAATTCTAACCTTTGTGTTAGGGAGTGACAAGGTACATTTGTGGGCAAGTCCCATAATTAAATTTGCTTTTCCCCTTCTAATTCCACAATCCGAGATCTCCCCTTCACTTTCTTTTCTTTTTTGCTAAACCAACTTCTTAGTTTTCTCTTGGATTTCATTCACACTAGATGGTGGAAGAAGGAGAGGAGTGAACTTTCGGCCACCATGCACAAAGGTGTACCTATTAGATCTTCCATTATGTATAGTGTGCCTATCAAATTGCCAAGGCCTTCCCAACAATATATGACATTCTTGCATAGGGATTACATCAAATAAATCTAATCACACATTGTTTTTTGACATTTAATTCACCACACTTGTTTAACCATTGAAGCTTGTATGGATTCAGGTGAGGGATAGTGGCTAGTTTCAAGTGGTCAACCAAGGTTACACTAGAAATATTCATACAAATCCAACTATCTATGATCATTGAACTCAAAATTCCTTTAATAAGGCACTTGGTGTGAAAGAGGTTCTTTATTTGATCATCCACGACCTTACTAAACAAAGTTATCCTAACAATATAGCTAGGCACATCACATTCTTCTTCACAAGGAAACACATCTTCCTCACTTCCTTTTTCTTGAGTTTTGAGTTCTATGCACTCTCCATCTTGAGAGTTGTCATCATTCCCCTCGGTTTCCAACTCCACTTCTTCACCAAGATAATATAATTTCCCCTCCTTTAGGATCACATTACGTCGAGTAGGACACTTACTTGCCTTATGCCCTCACCCTTGACACTTGAAACATTGTAGACTTTTAGAATAAAAAGTAGAAGTTAATTTACCTTTAAACTTTGGAGAATGGTGTTGGGCAGCCTTGTTCATGACTTGAGGAGGAGCCATGGATGCCAAAACCATGCCCTTTTCTTTGGACTAATCCGAGGAGGTGTAGGGGGCCTTTGGCTTGTACCTTTTCTTATTCTCTTTCTTAATTTCCATAGCTTCTTGGAAGATTTCAACCACGGTTTTAAACTTGTGAAGAGTCAAATGGGAAGATATGTCTTTATTCAACCCAAACTTGAAGAGAATGACATCATGTTGCACTTGTTCACCTCTATGATCAAGCTTCAAAACATGTTTGAATTTATCATAATAGGCCATGACACTCTTATTTCCTTGCTTGAGATTGTAAAGCTTGGAAAAGAGCTTATGTCTATAGTGCTCCGGTACATATCTTTCTCTTATAAGTTTCTTCAATATCTCCTAAGGAGGTGGTTGTCCACCTATCAACACATCATCAATTTTTTTGGTGTAATCCCACCAAGTGTTTGCATATCCTTCAAAGTGAGCAATAGCATAACAACTTTTCTTTTCTTCGAAAAGTTCATTCACTTGAAAAATCTTTTCACAAGCAGATTCCCAAGCTAAGTACACTTTCAGATCACTCTCACCTTTGAAAATTAGAATGGCAACCTTGACTGAGTTAATGCCAATGTCTCAGATTCTTTGATGATCAACATGGCCTTTTCTTTCCTCATGCCCTCAGAATCTTCCATAATGCCCCATTTTATTATGTCTTGCCCTTATTTCTTCTTCAAACCAATAGTAATCATTAGGAACATCATAACCTTCTTGATTCCCTCTACCATAATCCTTAATTTGGATGGGTGGGTTTTGGATTTGGGGTCTTTGGGGAGGTGGATATGGTCTTTGATGATTTGGGACTTGGACTTGAGGCATTGAGGTTGTGGTATATTTGGTTTTAGATTCATTGTATTAGGTATTTGGTAGTAGGGGTTTTGTGAAGGTGTTTGGTTTAATGGAGGGTTTGGTCTTTTGTCAAGAGGATTAGGCATTTGGACATTCGGATTTGGTGGAATATTTTGGGTTCCAAGTCCTTCTTGTTGGACTTGGTTCATTTGGGGAAGTAGAGGTCTTGGCAAGTTTTGGTTAGGAGGAGTTTGGACTAGGTTTTGAGGGGTTTGAGGAGGAGGGTAAAGCATTTGGTGGAGGGTTTTGGGTTTTATGGTGATGGAAGAGTTATTGGTTTGGACACTAGAGGACACATGGTAGGGAATAGGAGTAGAAGGTCATAAGTTCCTTCTACTTTCAACACAAACAAGACTTCCACTAAAAGTACAAATTTCACCCTTCATAGTCATCATTTCACTCCGCACTTCATCCAAGTTACTCTTCAAGGCATCATTATTATCATCTATTTTTCGGCCCAAGGCCTCAAGCCGAGCCATCAAAGCTCCAATAGCATCATTTCCCAAAAGTTGGGAAGTGGTACCTTCGGATTCCATTACAATTGTACCTAAAAAAAGCAAAAAACAGCAAAGGTAACACCTACAAAACAAACAAATAAATTAGTTCAAAAAACCTCACCACACTCTCACTCAACCTCACCTCATACTTGGCTTCACAAGTATTGGATAATTGGCAATACTTGGCAAGTTACTTGAATGGTGAGAAGCTTTGGTCCAGGATCAATCTTTGTTTGAAATGACTCAAATAAAGTGATGCACGAACCTGAACCAACAAAATACTACGACTTTAAAACTAAAAAAGTACACAAAAAATATAGACATGAAACAAAGAGCTCTAGACTAATTATCAACCTAGTAGGTAATTACTATTTTGGTAATTAGTGGTATAATCAACACAAAAGCAACTAGAAACCACAAATAAAATCTTAGAAATCTAATTTAGAACTTAATTTGGCCGTTTGGTTGATGATGATGTGGCATTCATAGATTGGACGTTGAGCTTCAATTTTTTTTACTCCCAAAGTGTAACTCTCGGCCTAACACTCCTTTGTAGAAGAAGGATGATGATTTGAGGGGGAAATAACAAGTTTTGGAGCCCTTTTAAGTCTCCAATTGAATTCAAAAACAATGGTCCCCTCCTTTGTACTTTGATTGTACTTGAATTATTCCTTTTGTCTCTTCTTTCTTTTGGATAACAATGAATATGCCAAGGAATATTCTCTCACAAACAACAAGTACAATATCTTTCTTCTCCTTGTTTGGATCAAACACACTCTTTGAATAGTCTTCCTTAGCAAGACTTGATGAACATAGAAGAACAAGATGAATATGAAAGAGTTGACCAAAGTTTGACCCCTAACCAAATGAAGTCCAAATCCAGATTTTCTTGTAGATCTAGGTTCCTTAGGCCAAGGTGAACTCAAATATATAAAAATCAGCAACAACTAACGTCCAAAAGGTAAAGACTACACGGATCTAGAGCTTAAAAGATTCAAAATGCCATATCCATGGAGGTCTTAGCTCAAAATCAACCAAATCTTGTTCCAAGTGTAGATCTACACTACCTAGGTGTTAGAGAACAAGAATCTAACACAAGAAACTTCCAAAACAAAGTAAAATCATCTAGATCGATGGTTGTAATTTTGGATCAACACAAACAACACAAGACAACACCAATTTTTTTTTTGAGATTTTAAGATTTTTGACTCTTTTTTGTTGAGATTTTCTTAATAAGGACACTAAAACCAAGATTTAGGGATGTTGGAATAACCATAAACAAGAATTTAATACCAAATAATAGCCTAAAGACTATCAAACACACGAAATTGATATTAAGATGCAAAAATTAGAGGGCACACAAAGAGAAAACAACACTTAGAAAGAAGATGAAGGAGAAGAATTGCATGAAGGTAAAGATAGTAGAGTGACCTTTACTTCCACTAGATGACTAACAATAGGATACGTATCAAATATCTAATCACACCTTACAAATCAAAGTTCAAACCACTCTCTTAGGTGACCCAAAGGACTTACACTTCCTCAAGCACACCTTTTTTGCCAAATTATCCAAGACAAGTGAAAAACCAATTTCAAATGTTCAAGGACCTAGTTTTGGATTCTAGGGTTCTAAATTAGAAGAATAAGCTATAATCTATGAGCAATATTCAATGTCATCAAAAGTCTAATGAAAACAGTGAAGAAATTGTCTATTTATACTATTACATGCCAATGAAAAAACTACCCTTAATGATCTAAAGAAAAGGGCGCCCCTTGAGTGTTGGATTATAAAGTGAAAAGTCCTTATTGCCCCTTAAGTAAGGCGCCTCTTGAGTGTATTGATTCTCTTCTCCTGCTTCAACTTGACAAAACTTTAAAAGGCTCCAAACACTTGCCAATTCCGAAGCTTGAGCCTTTGACCATGACTTGTATTCTTTTGTGCTCTTCATGCTTGTATCACTCTTCCTCATTGCTAATGATCAAAGCAGGATCAAAAGTAGGATACAGTGGTTGTATTTAAATCTCGGCTATATCATCTTGTGCCTGCTTGAAATCTACCTCAAACTTTGCAAAATCTGGCAATGATAGCTCATCCATCTGCTTGTTTACGCTCTTTCATGTCATCCATTCTAGACTTAATATGCTGATACAACTTTAAGGCTTTATCAACGATGCAATCAACAAATGGCTTGAATTGTTTTGCCCAGGTGCTCAACTATTTCTTAAACTTTTTTTGTGCTTTGACAGACTTGGAAAAAATCTCCTGTGTCAACCTGTACTTAGAATACTAAGGTGGGACAGATGCAGTGTCTGAAGTCCCACACATTGGTCACATAGATTTTGATCCTAAAAAAGTACTAGGCAATACATAATCAGGCGGCACATATGTAGTAATAGGAAATGATATACCTGTGGGGATCTCAAAAGTCCCGGGGGCTGGAACTGACTGCATCTGATAAGCAGGAGGCTTGTTGACTCGCATTTCATATTTTGAGTCATCCTTTATTTTTTTGATATTTTGCCTGTAAGTTGCTCGAATCTTATTGTCAACCCCTTGGATCAAAGACACATTAGCCTATCTACATAATTCTGTGATCAAACATGGAAATGGTAAAGCACTTGCCACTTTGTATGCCTGAACAAAAAACTCATCAACAATAATTTGTCTAAAATCAATCTTCAGTCCAACAATTAGACAAGCCACCAACACTGCTCTGTGACTGTCTAAGTTAGCATCTCTCTCCTGTCAGCATCAACCACAATCTAATAATAACCCACCAAAACTTATCTCAAAAACTAAGGGACGACTTAGCAATGTGCTCTTTGGAATTAAGTGCCTGTGATGGGTTACCATTGTCAGTGAGGACCATAGATAACCAAGGCCTTTGGGTGGAAGCTATAGTTAGACGATGCTTAAGTTCTGGTACAGCAGCAGGTGCTTCATCATCAGGCCCAAATAGCATCCTGTTCAGCATGCGGGAAGATATATCAATGGTGAATCCTCTTATCAGAACTGACTCCCTATTGGGCAAGTCTAAAATTTTTTAGCCCTTGGGATAGTCTTTCTTTACTAGTGCCAAAAAATTGGTAAAAAACTCCCGCACAAGATTTGGTTGGTATGCCCCGAGAGGGTTGCTCATCCAAGTTAACTCATATTCATTAAATCGCTGCTCTAGCTCTGGGTACTCATGCAACTCGATCTCATACTTTAGTGCTCCTCGAAGATTGGCCCCTTTATTGGCTCGGTTGCTGTTGGTTCAAGCTCGTCAAGATAGTTATCCCGTGCTCCTTTAATTTGTCACCTAATTGTTTTTTGTGTTTGAGGGTCTTTGCTTTTAACCACATTGGCATCCTTAGTTTTTGATGCCTCAACTTGGTCGGGGTTTGATGAGTTAACCTTTTTCTCATTGGGGCTCGAACTTGTGCTACTGCTGCTGTTCTCACTCACCTCTTCAAACTAGGAGAGTGCCTGATTCATCTTGTCCCTTTGCCGAGTGTTGAAAGCTGGAGCCTTCTTACTTAATGTCGGCTTATTTTTTCCCCTTTTATGTTAAGTCCTACCACCGTATCTACTTATGGGTAGTTTATGTGCCATTTGCCTGAACAAAGAATCAAGAAATAGTTGGATTAGAATCAGAAAAAATTTATGAAAAACTTGACTTGATGGGTGGGTTGACGGTCCATCGGGGCTGTGACGGTCTGTCGTCCTGACCTTCAAGTCTTAACCAATGAAGTATTTTATCATATAGCATTGCGATGGTCACCGTGATGGTTCGTCAGGGGTATAATGGTCCGTCAGGTTGTCCATCGCAGCTAAACCAGTAACCAAGTTCTTCAGAAACTTTCTGAAGGTCAAAGTGACTGTTTGTTGGGTGTTCAAAAATTCGTCAAGTTGGCCGTCACTTTGACTTTTCAACATAAGGTTTCACTTTGGCAATTTTATGAACATCTGGTATGCATTCAATCATTAAGCACACAATCACTGTATTAATTTCAACTTTTGAAAACTAATTACACCAATTTTTGGCCATGGTTTACTCAGACTTCACCCAGTACACTATTTACAAGAGTTTGATTAGAAACACAAAATCAACAACAAGAAAAGAAAGAGTTCTTTCATCCATTATTACACTCACATTATGCACGTTCTTCATTTCGAAAGGAAAAGTAAAGTTTTGGTCGTACCTTTCTTGAAGTATTCCTTAATATTCTTACTTACAAAATTTAGAACAGATTAGACTAATCATTTTCTCAGTGAGTGATTTAACTTTTCTTTTGATAAGATTAATCAAAAGAGAGATAGTTTAAATTGGAGAAGAGAAGAGGTGAAGAGTCCTAAGAGGTGATGAATTTGAATCCTACAATGAATATACAGGGATGTAAATGGTATGGGAGTTAAAGAGTTAGGAATATGTGAGACCTGACCTACTCGTTTAAAAGCTAGGGTTTGATTGATGGGTAACCTGACGGTCCGCTAGCTATACCATCAATCCTTACCAGAACAAGGTTCAATTTTCCTTCTTACGATGGTGGATGTGACGGTTCGTCAGATGGTTGATGGTCCGTCGTAGTGCCCGTCAGCTCTTATCCAGAACCTCGACTTTTTAGTTCTATATTAACGATGTTTATGATGGTCCATCGGGCCTGTGATGGTCCATCAACTTATCCATTAACCCTTATCTAGAATGGTAATTATTTTGCGATGGCTTTGATGAAGTCAGTTGACAATCCATCAGGAACTTGACGGTCTGTCAACACTCAGGTCAACCTCCCTCAACTTGGTTAAATCATGTTTCCCTGCATTTTTATCCCTGCACACTCCACAAACATATCAAATTTCACTAAAAGAAATAAATAACTCTAACTATACTTACAATAGCATATTGTGGATTGTCTCCCACTAGCGCCTGATTTATTGTTGGGGCACAACTCAGTTATCTCTATTACTCAGACTTTGTCGAGATAAACTTTACTTAAGCATTTAACCAAGCCTATTGTATCGATATGTATCTTGACTCATTGTCCATTGACTTTGAAGACGCTGCCATATTTATTTTAAGTTTTATTACTCCAGATGAACTGGCATGTGCAACTTTAAATGGGTTCGACCACTTAGATCTAAGTTTACCTGAAAAGAGCTTCAGTTTGGAGTTGAAGAGTAATACCCAATAACCTTTCTGAAAATCCCTCTTTTCAATCCTCCGATCATGATATTGCTTTATTCTTTCCTTGTGTAGGTCTGCTCTTTTATAAGCCCAGAGATGGAATTTATCCATCTCATTCAGCTTCCCTAGTTGTAACTCTGCTGCCTTATTCCAATTCAGATTCATCCTCTTGAGTGCCAACAATGACTTCTGTTCCAACTCAATCAACAAGTGGCATGCCTTTCTATAGACTAAATGGTACAGTGACATATCAATCAATATCTTGAAAGCAGTCCGATATGCCCACAAAGCATCATCGAGCTTTCGAGATCAATATTGTCTACTTGCGTTCACCGTTTTGGCTAGGATGGCCTTTATCTCCCGATTCAAAATCTCCACTTTCCCACTGGTCTGTGGGTTGTATGGGATTGCTAATTTATACTATTTCACCCCATATTTTTCCAAGGCAGCCCATAAAACTTTGTTGCAAAAATGCGATCCTCCATCGCTTATGATAGTACATGGTACTTTAAAATGAGAGAAAATATTCTTTTTGAGAAAAGTAACCACTCTCTTACCTTTTTTCACAGCTTCTACCCATCTGGATACATAATCTACAACAACCAAAATTTATTTTAACCCATAGGAACTAACGAAGGGTCCCATAAAATCATTACCCAGACGTCGAATAATTCAACCTCTAGCATTTTTGTCATGGTCATCTCATGGTGCTTTGAAATTGAGCCTTACCTCTGGCATTGGTCACATCTCTTTACAAATTCGTATGCATCCCTGAACAAGGTTGTCCAATAATAGCCGCTCTGTAGCACTTTATTTAAGGTACGATCACCTGCATGGTGACCCCCGACTGGTGAAGCATGGCAAGCTTCCAAAATGTTCAACATATCAACTTCTGGGACACACCTTCTGATAATATTATTAGAACACCACCTGAATAGATATAAATCATCCCATAAGTAACTTTTGGCATCATAGAGGAATTTTGATAGCATCCAGTCTAGCCCACTTGCATTAAAATTGATGGGCGTCAATCTGAATCAAGAAGATACTTATGATGGACAAAAAAACCAAGAACGAGCCCAAAAATCGTGGAGAAGCATGGGCTAAGTGATATACATATTTAATGATTCAAGTCCAAGTCCAAACGGAAGAAGATTGGGCCATATGAGTTTGGATTAAATTTGAGAACTTTTCCTTATTTAGTTAGGGATTTATTTTTTATATTACTTTCCTAGTTTAAAAATTTCCTAGTTTAAATTTTCCTAGTTTAAAGTTTTCTAGTTTTAAAGTTTCCTAGTTTAAAGTTTCCTAGATTTATTTATATCCATTAAAAGTAGAATTCAAATCTCATGCTATTTGGGATAGGTTTTTTCCCTATATATAGGGATGAATTTTGTTATTTTCAATCAGACAACATAATTATTAATTGAGAGTGTCTCTTATTTACACCTTTGTGTGTGGCTACTTGGGATTTATCTTGCAACCTTATAAGAACGATTCTTTAGGAGGTAAGATTAATTCTTAACTTGATATCTTTGGTTTCTATTAAAGTTAATTAAAGAAGATGATTAGTCTTATACTAATTGTTGTCTTTAATTTCTTCAAAATAGGGGTCTAGATCACCTTTGGATCTAAGTTCTTGAATTGACTCTATTAGTATCATAATTAGTCTTAATTCATAAATTTTGAATACTAAGATCAATTAGGGTTGTTGTAACTTATCTCAAAATTGAGGATTTATTCTCAAATTTCATCTATCTTTAATTTCTTGTCTTTAATCTTAAGGTTTTTTCTTCCGCATTATTTTTCTTGTTTATCAACGTAACCTGATTCTTATCAAATTTCCTTTTCAGATGAAAGAAAAAATCTTCAGGAATAAGATTGATTACCACATAGTTGGCAAAGTCCGCGTACCAAGGTACTCTTTCAAGCACAGCAGCAAAGATATGCTCATTAGGGAATGCATCATCAATTTTGAGTTTATCAGTGATTTCCTGATCTTCCTTAAGTCTGGATAGATGGTCTACGACCTGATTTTCACATCCCTTCCTGCCTTTGACCTCGAAGTCAAACTCTTATAGAAGAAGCACTCATCTGATTAATTTTGGTTTAACATGCTTCTTTGCCATCAAATACCTCAAGGATGCATGGTCTGTATGAACCACAACCTTGGTTCCTAACTAGTAAGCGCGGAACTTCTCAAAAGCATAGACAACCACAAGAAGTTCCTTCTCAGTAACAGTGTGATTCTTCTACGCCCCATTCAATGCCTTGCTCGCATAGTAAATGGGGTGGAACAATTTTTCTTTCTTCTGGCCAAGTACAGCCCCAAGTGCTACTCCACTAGCATCACACATAATTTCAAAAGTCATAGTCCAATCTGAAGCAACAATAACAGGGGCAACCACAAGCTTCTCCTTAAGGTATTCAAATGCCTTCCTGCAATCATCATCAAATACAAAGTTAGCCTCTTTCTCCAATAATTTGTATAGGGGATTTGTAATTTTAAAGAAGTCCTTAATAAATCGGCGGTAGAATTCACCATGTCCCAAGAAACTATGAACTCCCTTCATCGAGATGTAAGGGGGTAATTTCTCTATCACCTCTACTTTCTCCTGGTCGACCTCAATCTACTTGGCTAAAATTCGATGTCTAAGAACAATGCCTTCCTTCACCATGAAGTGGCATTTTTCCCAATTCAGCACTAGATTAAATTCCTCACATCTCTGCAGTGCTCTACTCAAGTTTACCAGACATAACTCAAAAGAATCACCTACCACAGAGAAATTATCCATGAATACGTCTAAGGTGTCCTCAACTATATCGAAAAAGATAGATATCATGTACCATTGGAAAATGGGGGGTGCATTACACAGACCAAACGACATTCACTTGAATGCAAATGTACCATGGGCATATGAATGTTGTCTTCTCCTGGTCTTCGGGGAGCCATTGAAATCTAGTTATATCCCGAATACCTTTTTAGAAAGTAGTACCAACCCCTTCCTACCAGGCGATCAAGCATTTGATCCTTGGAGGGCATTGGAAAATGATCCTTCAGAGTCCATGAGTTTAACTTACTATAGTCCATACAAAATCTCCACCCAGTGACTGACCTAAGGGGAATCAACTCATTTTTTTATTAGCGACCACAGTCATGCCCCCTTTCTTGGAAACACATTGCACGGGACTCACCCACTTTCTGTTAGAGATGGGGTACACTACCCCTGTATCAAGATATTTAATGATCTCCTTTTTAACCACTTCTTGCATCGGTGGGTTCAACCTGCGTTGATGCTCAATAGTTGGTGTGCAATCTTCCTCAAGCTAAATTTTATGAGTACATATCCCCTAAGGAATACAAATAATATCGGCAATAATCCATTATATGACCCTTTTGTACCTTCTTAGCACAGAGATAAGGGCCTCAACTTATTGCTCACCCAAGTCTGCTGCAATAATCACAGGTAAAGTATTTCCATTTCCTAAAAACACATACCGTTTATGGCTCGGTAGCTCCTTCAGCTCCAACACCAGTGCTCTTCAATAGATGGCTTAGCCGGTGGTGTTGGATGACTTTTGAGGTCCAAATCCATCTTCTTGGGAGCATATATATAATCCCATTCCTATAAGGGCACATACTGTCTCCTCATATTCTTTAATACCTTCGCTATCAAATTCCATCAACACCAAAACCAAAGTTTTAATAACAAATTCCTCCTCAATTGACACCTCTCACTGATCTTTATAATAAACATCAACAATGAAGAATACACTCATCTCTTTGTGTTGCTTTATTGACTGGCAGACATCAAATTGAACTACCTCATCATTAAGCCTAAACTATAGCTTATTTGCTCGTAAATCAATCAATGCACTTCATTTGTGAGCAAAGGTCTACCCAAGTGTATGAGCCCTCGAAGTCCACCTTATAATCCAGGATCACAAAGTCAGTAGGGAAGATAAAATTGGCCACCTTCACAAGCACATCATATAATATACCAATTGGCTGTTTCACTGATCTGTCTGCCATCACAAGTCTCATATTAGTGGGAATAGGATATCCCAACCCCAACTTCTTATAAAATGCTAGTGGAATTAGATTAATACTCACCCCAAGATCACACAGGGCCTTCGCAAAATCTAGCGATCCAATAGTACATGGGATGGTGAATGCTCCAGGATCCACCTTCTTTTGCACTAAGGATCTTATCAAAATAGCACTACAATGATGAAAATTATCCACCTGTTCATAGCTACCGTCCTATTCTTTTTGATAAGATCCTTTAGAAATTTAGCGTAGCTAGGAATTTGTTCCAGTGCCTCCACCAAAGGCATATTCGCGGTTAACTGTTTCAGCATTTCCATGAACTTGCTAAATTTCATGTCATCACCTTTTTCTTCAATTAATGAGGAAATGGAAGAAGTGATTTTGGCATTGTTTTAACCACTGCTTCTCCCTACTTTTCCTTATCTTTTTCTAACTCATTGGTCTTTTGATAGTTAGATGGAGTGTCATTAATATCCAACTTCTTAGACTTCTCTGGATAGTCTTCTTCTATTTTCTTATCCAACTCTACTATATTATCAATCACAGGCTTGCCCACAAAAAGGCCTGTAATACTTTACCACTATGGATTGCAATCGTCATACAAGACCCATTATTACGAGGGTTTTGTAAAGTATCACTCAGTAAAGTACCACTCTTTCACTGATTAAGTGCCGCTGAAAGTTGGTTCATCTGCTGCTTTAGCTATTTTTATTGAAGTTGAATGTGAATCGACCAACTAACTCATAGAGGATAAGTCACCCTTCATTGTTGTTACACTAGTATTTGTCGACTCCACCCTTTTCAATAACTTCTTCATCATGTCCTTCATGGACATCTTACCCGAACTAGAGTAGCACTATCACAATTTCCAAGAGGCACATACAATCCATTCCTATCGTTCTTATTTTTCCATCTCCCTTGGTCACAATATCTATAACCAAATTTATCATAATAAGTTTGACCTTGATTCCCTTGGCGGACCCTCCTCCCCCTCAATTGTTCAGATAATTAGCTTTCTCTTCAGAATCAGAATCAGCTTTACCTTATGACCCCACCGATTTTGCCTTTTTAAGGTTCCCAGATAGAAAATGTTTTATGGGAAGATCCATATGGGTCCTTATGTGTGCCATATCTTGGTCGCACTAATCCTTTTTTCATCACTGCTTGGCAGACATATCACTAGACATAGTAGAGCTTGCTACCACATAATCCCTGGTATGCCAAGCCCTACTAGTCTTAGTCAATCACTTCAACATATCTGCATCTTCAGTGAAAGTAATCTCCATGAATCCTCCCCTTGCAGCATTGTCTACGGTTGGTTTAGTGATGGAGTTCAAAGCTTTATAAAATGTCTCCATCAAATGCTCATCGATCATTTTGTGGTTAGGGCGCTCTGTCAACTTCTTTTTGAATCTCATCCAAGTCTCATAGAGTGCCTCACATATTTGCCTGAAGTTGCTAATCTTATCTTTCAACTGTAACATCCTGGAAGGCGGAAAGAACCTTTTTAGGAAAGTTTTTTTCAACTGCCTCTAGTTTGTTATAGAATTGGGAGCCAATTCATTCAACCATATTATTGCCTCCCCAAACTGAGACAATAGGAATAACCACAACTGAAATGTATTCTGTCCAACTCCAGGGTTGTTAAAAGATTTGTAGATGTTGATAAAGTTCACCAAGTGCATATTTGGATCGTCCCCTGGAAGTCCACCAAACAACCCTTTGAGGTTGAGCAATTGTATCATGGTGCTTGTGATTTTAAACTTCACTCCTGGTGCTAATAGTGGTGGAATAATTGATCCTATTGCACCAGCCTCATCCAAATCTATGTCATCTTCCTTATCAGCTGTAAACTGCACAACAGGTTGACAATTTGCTCTTTCTCTAGCTGCCTAATTCCTATTCAATGGCCTAGCAACATTCTCAACACGCCTCCTATTTACAAGGTTAATCAGATTATTATCTCCCAAGTCATCCTTAATTGGGTTAGGAACACGAGTTAGCTGACTATCATTTTGTTGGTTCAATTGAGCCCTAGCTGAGGCATCTAGTCTATCTACTTCTTGCTGATCTTCTATTCTATAAATTAATTAATATTTCGGATGATATGGCAATAATGGTTCTCCTGACCTCCTCTTACTTTTCAAACAAAATAAAGATCCTGTAACAAACAAAAACAACAAATAAAAGTAAAATTAGGAACTTGACCAAACGTCAATTAACACTCATAAATTTAATTGACAACCGTATTCCTCGAAAACGATGCCAAAATTTGATACGCCCAAATTACATTTCTCATTAAAAAGAATAAGTGGTCATGTTCAAATATAGAACCTAACTAGGTTGGGGTCGAATCCCACAGGCAATACTATGCTAATTAAGTCTTATGATTATTAATGGACGATTGATCGAAGGTTTCGGAGTAAAGGGGGGTTTTGATTTGTTAATAAGTATTGTTTCAACTAATGAGTGTTATTACAGGTTTTTAATTCAACGAGATTAAACAAACTAGTATTATGTTCACCAAGATGTTCAAGCAGACAAGGTTGTGAGTTGACATAAATTTCCAATTTACAATTTCAATTGCAAGAATTATTGAATTCTAAAGTTCACCCATTCACTTCTCAAACGTAAATGGATTATTACTCTTTAATTCTTTCAAACTCAAAGAATACACTGACTTATTCAATTGGTTTCTCAGGTGGGTTGATCTTGTTAAGGCCTCAACCCTTAACCCAAAGGTTTAGCCTTTGAATTCCTTGTAGGCCTCCTCTTTTCCCAACGTACACTTTTCTACTCAAACAAGTAATGTTCTTGGGCTCACCCTTCGAGTTTGCTACCAAGAAATGTCATGATTATGAAGAGGAGTTTATACAATCTCAATTAGTTAAGAAAATTAAGAATCCTCACAACTCTAATCAACAAATCACAAGGGTTATGGGAGCTTTAGCCACACATCTCAGATGAAGAAGAAGAAGAAGAAGAGAAGAAAATATTGTTTTGTTCATAAATTAATTCAAAGAATTACTTACAAAATTTCCCATAATTGTTCTAGAACTTCAGTAAGAATGATGATTAAAATCCTAAAATCCACAAAAGTAGCTCGTAATATGAGAGAGTAATATGTACAATATGTTTCAAAAGATGGAAATACGATAAAGATTCATAATCTAAACATAGACTGGGTATTTATAAGTTCCCAAGTGCTGGGGATTTGAAATTCAAACTTAATATTGCCGTGTCACAGTTGATAGCCAAGTTAATGATCCATCAGTGGCCTGACGGTCCATCACTTGGACCATCGCTCAAAGTCCCAAGCTGCTGCATTCTGTCTAAGGCATGATGGTTATATTGATGAGCCATAACTGGTCTGACGGTCCGTCACTTGGGACGTCGCTTGAACAATCAAAGAACCACTTTCTATCTCAGCCTAATGGCTAGGTTGACGGCCCATTAGAGGTCAAACGGTCCGTCACTTGGACCATCACTTGGGTTATCTATTCTACTCATTTTGTTAAGCTTTGACGGTGACTTTGAAGGTCCATCACATGGTTGATGGCCCATCAATTTGGTCGCCATTCTCCTTTTTGTTCCAATTTCTTCCATTTTCCAAGTTATCCCTTCAGCTAAGTTTTTGACCTGAAAACACTAAAATCCAGTATCAAATACAACAACAGTTGCTTGAAAATACATAATTATCTTTTGTAAAAGATGTAAAATATTCTATCAAAAGCAGGAACATCAGTTCCACAACCAAATTTCTCCACCAATCAACCAAATTACCCAACTCTATTGCCAAATTATTAGCCCATTTACCAAGCTCCACTCCTAAACTTCCAAGCCTACCAAAAAGCTCCAGTTAACCAAAATTACCATCAGGTCCCTCCCCCCACCTACCAAAATCTTCCTTATCCAAATAACGAAAATAAAGTCACTAAAAATTTCATTGCTTTGGTTGAAACCAGAACTCAGTTGTTTGAAATGCTAAAGAAACCAGATCTCATCCAACCTATCCCATTGAAACTCACCAATCCCAACTCTTAATTTTTCCATACCAAGCAGCATTGTTCATTCATCAGGGAGTGTTGGACACACGAATGAGGACTGTTTTAATTTGAAGCACAAGATTCAAGATCTGATTGACGAAAATGTGATTTCATTTTAAAAGACATCGCCAAATATTACCAACAACCCACTCCCAAACCATGAAGGGGCAACCATCAGTATGAAAGTAACAGATGATACGTGGATAATGAGTAAGTGTATAACGCAGGCTACACCAAAGAATCGACGAAGAGGTTACCTTCGCTCTACTAGTCATTTCCTGTATCTGTAAAGCCTACAAGCGATGGTCTCAAAGATGGAATAGGGAACTTGTTCGAAGAGTGTGATGCCATTATAGAGGATTTGCCTGAGAAGACCGAGATCAAGAAAGATGAACCAGGGGAGAAGCTATCGAACTGGATTTCCACTCCTATCATGAATCCCCGATTGAAGTGGTAGATGAAAGGATGAAATTTAACTTTTGCAAAATCGGTGGTAGTTCGAATGAGGCTTGGGACCCATCTTTTAAGTTTTATTTACCTTATTTTTTATTTTTATGTTTCCCCAAAGGCTTAGACCTGAACTAGTGCAGATCGTAGCCAATGTGTGTAATATTTTAAATTTCAATAAATCCTCCCTTATTGTAAAGACATTTTTACCGATTTTACTATATTATTCGATCGCTATAATCTAACTTATGTTGTTTATCATTTCAGTAATAATAATTTAAAACCTTCCAATGTCATGTCATGTCAAGAGCTAAATCAATAAATCGAAGCAAATAATGATGAATGAGAGAGCTTTGATGAAGAAACAATGGCCCCAGAATGATTAACAGAAGAACTAAAAGATTTTGAAGATCGATAAAAGCCCAACCTAGAAGAAATTGAGATAGTTAACCTAGCTGATGATGAGGAAGTTAAAGAAACCAGAATCAGCATTTAGTTACTAAGCAGATCCATGCCAATGTAGTTGAGGTCATGAAATATCCAACATGGCTAGCCAATATCATTCCAGTACCGAAGAAGGATGAAAAGGTCAGGATTTGTGTTGATTACAGGGACTTGAACAAAGCCAGTCCAAAAGATAAATTTCCATTACATGACATCCATATTCTCATTGAAAACTGTGCGAGTCATGAAATACAGTCATTCATTGATTGCTTTGTCGAATACCATCAACTACTGATGGACGAAGAAGATGTAGATAAAACAACCTTCATCACACCCTGGGGTGTTTATCACTATAGGGTAATTCCCTTCGGTCTCAAGAATACTGGTGCTACATATATGAGAGCCATGACAATTATATTTCATGATATGATCCTTAAAGAGATTGAAGTGTATATAGATGACATGATCATCAAATCTAGCAAGAGTTTGGACCACTTGGTTCATTTGGGAAAGTTCTTAGATCGGTTGCAAAAGTATAATTTAAATTTAAACCCCACTAAATATTCTTTTGGGGTACCGGCTGGGAAACTGTTGGGTTTCATAGTTAGTAGAAGGGGCATTGAGCTCGACCCTTCAAAAATTAATGCGATCCAAGAACTGTCTCCTCCGAAGATGAAGAAGGAAGTCACGAGTTTCTTAGAAAGATTGAATTACATCAACAGGTTCATAGCCTAGTCAGCGATTATTTGTAAGCCAATCCTCAAGATGTTAAAGAAAGATGCAGCAAGTAAATGGACTGAGGAATGCCGGCAAGCTTTTGACAAGATCAAGGATTATTTGTCTAGTCCACCAGTACTAGTTCCTCCAAGTAAAGGAAGCCCTCTATTGTTGTATCTATCTATCTCTAACAATGCATTTGAATATGTCTTAGGGCAATACGATAAAACTGGAGTAAAGAAAAGAGAAATTTATTGCTTGAGTAAGAAGTTCACTCCATATGAGGCTCGTTACATGCTATTGGAAATATGTGTTGTGCATTAACCTGGGTGATCCAGAAGCTGAGGCAGTACCTGACGTCATATAAAACGTATCTCATCTCTAAAATGGATCATCTGGAGTACATATTCCAAAAGGCCATGCCCACAGGGAAATTGGCCAAATGGCAAATGCTATTGAGTGAGTTCGACATTGTATACATGACTCAAAATGTGATCAAAGGGCAGGCCCTTGCAGATCATCTGGCAGAGAATCCAATTGATGAAGAGTATGAGCCACTCCAAACTTATTTCCCAGATGGAGAGGTACTGTTTGTAGGGGAAGACATTGCCGAAATATACTCGGGATGGAGATTGTTCTTTGATGGGGAGGTTAATCAAGGGTTCTAGAATTGGGGCAGTCTTAATATCAGAAACTGGTTAACATTATTCAGTTACCGCTAAACTGCACTTTCCTTGCACCGAAATATGGTTGAATATGAGGCCTATGTTCTCGGTCTCAGACTGGCTATTGATATAAATATTCGGGAGCTACTAGTCATTGGAAATTCTAATCTATTAGTTCACCAGGTTCTGGGTGAACGGGCCGTAAAGAACCCTAAAATCATGCCATACGTGGAATTGGTACATGAGTTATGTAGAAGATTCAAGGAACTGGAATTTAAGCATGCTCTCAGAATACAAAATGAGTTTGCCGATGCTTTGGCCACTATATCCTCCATGATTCAACATTCGGATCAAAATTAAATTGATTCGTTGGAAATAAATGTGAAGGAGCATCCTGCACATTATACACAAGTAGAGGCAGAACCAGACTAAAAGTCGTGGTACTTCGATACAAAGAGGTATTTGGAAACCAGAGCATACCAGAAGATTCAACAATCAATCAGAAGAAGATGATCTGTAGGATGGCTGATAATTTTTTTTGAATGGGGAAGTCCTTTACAGGAGGACCCCTAACTTGGTATTTCTATGCTGCGTAGATTCCATTGAAGCTAAAAAATTACTTGAAAAAATTCACGCCGGAACGTGTGGACCTCATATGAATGGTTTACTCTAGCCAAGAAGATCTTGAGAGCTGGTTATTTCTGGATGACTACGGAAAGTGACTGTAGCAAGTTTGTGCAAAAATTTTATAAGTGCCAGATACATGGGGATCTGATCTGAGTGCTCCCACACGAACTTAATATTATGAGCATGCCTTGGCCGTTTGTCACTTGGGACATGGATGCCATCCGCTCGATTGAGCCACCAGCTTCTAATGGACACAGATTCATTTTAGTTTCTACCGATTACTTTACGAAGTGGGTAAAATCTGCATCATACAAGGCTGTAACCAAGAAGGTGGTAGTAGATTTTGTAAAAGATCGATGAAATTTCAATTATTTATAAAAGTACTTACTTTAAATTAAGTTATGCTCTAATTTTGCCTTATACCCATCGACCCGGGGAGTCGAAGAGGGAGTCAAAAGGTGAAAACACATGAAGAAGATGAGAACCTGATGACAACAATGATAGGAGCTGAAGATCGAAGAAGTCAACACAAATCAATTTTATCAAAACTAACAATTTTTCTATGGACGTAGGTTATCCTGGAGCCAAAAAAAAAAGCCAACAAAAGCATCGATTAGTCACCATATTTCTTTGGTTTAAAGGAATACAAAGAAGCCAAACATCATAAGGCCAATAACAAAAAACCGGGATGGTTAGAAGCTGAAAACAGCTGAGTTTCCCAAAACTAACAGGTTTTTTGTGGTTACAGGTATCATCAAACATGGGACTAAAAATGATGACTTACTCACATCCCCAATAAATCAAGGATGGATATTTGAAATGGTATATACAGAAGGTCCAACATGCTAGTGGAATGGTCGAGGTAATGTTTTCTACAATCACTGCATGTTATTTGCATTCCTTCTTATCTTTCTACTGCATCATATCATGCCGAGAGGGCCTGCCGAGAGGGCCATACCGAAAGGGTAATGCTGAAAGGGCCATATCGAGAGGGCCATACCGAGAGAACCATGCCGAGAGGGCCATGCCGAAAGGGCTATGCCAAGAGGGACATGCCACGAGGGCCACGATGAGAGGGTTATGCCAAAAGGGCTATTCCAAGATAACCATGCCGTAAGGGTCGTGTCCTGAAAATCATATTTCCTTCTCCGACTAGTTTCAAAGAGACAACAATTCAAGGGCATATCCATACTACATGATGCCCATGATTGATTCAAAGTCTTCTATATTCGTTAATCACACAAAGGAGAAAGAGTCTATTGTTGAAGGATATTCTAAAGCATTTTCATATATATATTCGATAATCATGCAAAGACAAGAGAGTCTGGCATTGAAGGATATTCTGAAGCATTCATATCTTATCAAATCACACAAAGGAAAAACAATCTGGCGTTGAGAAATATTCATCAACTTCAAGTGCATCAACCACCAAAGAATTTAATTACATTCACTATTGGATCTCAAGAAACATATGGTCTGAAGGATTTCTATATGTCGCTATCCAAAAACTTACGATGTACTAGATTTTTTGAGAATTGACAATCCAAGGACCATTTATAAGTCACATTATTTAAAATAGGATAGTGTGGGAGATTACCTATAAGTTTATAAAATATAGGTCATCCATAAGCCGCAACAATATCCTAACCGGATAGTCTACAAGGTTACCCAAAGATTGATAGTTTGAAGATTGTCCATAAGCCACAACTAAATCCTTATCAGAAAATTTGCAAGATTATAAAAATTGATAGGTCTAAGGGTTCTCTATAAGCCGCGTCATATCTAAGATTAATTATGCGCAAGATTACCCAAAGACCACTAATTTGAGAGATACTATAAGTCATATTGTATCCAAGGTTGGAAAATATGTAGGAATACCTGAGAGCTAGCGATTGGAGAGATATCTATAAGTCATCTCTTATCCAAGGTTGGATAATGTGTAGGATTACTCAAAAGCTAGCAACTTAAAGGATATATGTAAGTCGCCTCATATCCAACATCAAATAATGCACAAGATTATCCAAAGATTGACAATTCAAGGGAAATCTATAGGTCGTATCGATACGAGAGATGTGCAAGACTCCCTGAGGTCAAATACGACAAGCATTACAGGTGACCAAAAGGGTTGCCACATTAGCATATGGCTATGCGGCTGCAGGAACCGCTTTATAGCATATGGCTATGCGGCTGTAATAACTGCTCTATATGTGTCGTCGGTGCCCAAGAGGGCCACCCCACTTTGAAGAGCATTTCCAACTATCAAAACAACCATTTTATTCAACAACAAAAGGGTTATTATATCGGGTATTACAAAAATTATCACTCTCCAAATAGGTACATAGAAGGATGACGTTTTTTGTAGGTAGCAACTCACACGGAGATATGATAAAAGACTATAAAACCTTAGTGAGTTGTGCTTATTACTAATAGTTTTGTTTGAGATGTTTTCGAGAGCATTCAAAAAGGATGAAAATCTCAAGTCAAAATCACAGGTGCGAACGACTCTAAAAAGGACGCAACATAACGTGAAACTTTTTCTTTGCGACGAACTGGGATATAGTCCAAAGAGGAATATCAAACTCTTTGGACGCGAGCTGAAAGACGAGTTCCACCACCATCAAACTACATCCCTATTAGAAGACATGTGGGTATTTTTGAGATTTTTGTTTCAGTTTCACTCTCGGAGTATTTCTAACCTCACATCGAGGGTAATGTTTTCTCTCCTTCAAATTCGAGTGACAACACACTCAGAGTTTGGAGATTATATTTATGTAAAATCTTATCTATAAATGTGAAGATCTCCATATTCATGGTTAAGAGGTTAGAAGCCCCTTTTCTTCAACTCAATCAGCTTGTCACTCATCCCGAGCCAAAGATCATCTAAAATAAAATACTATCTTATCTACCTATCGAGTCAAACTATATGCAATCCGATTTCCTGAGTCTCAGGGATATATAGGATGATATTCGTAAGGAAAAATCGACTGCATTCCAACCTCTTCCCTAATCCGCTTATTCCCCACATTTTTTATTTCACCAAAATTTAAAATTGGGATAGCTCGAGAATTCTTTGAAAATTGTGCTTTAGATCAAGCTTTATGAACTACAAGTGGCCTAAATTCTTATGTAACCTAAGATATGTAGGAAATCTGATACCGATGTTCGGCCATAACTCCATAAAACTCGCGCGAAACCCAATCACTCTCAGAAATGAATTTGTGGTCGGTCAAAATTAGGAATGTCAAACTCCCTTTGCACAGGGTTACTTGCATCATCCTAACCAAAGGAAGGGGCATTTGTTGACACCTAATTTTCGCCTTCCCCAACTCAGTTAAATTTCAAGTTTCTTCGATTTTAAATAAAATTACAACATTGGTTTTATCTGGATACAAACTTTTTAAATTATTTATCTCGATAATTTTTTCATTTTAATTAGTGATTATATTTTTTCGTATCCATATGTACGAGACTGTATAATTCTGTTACTTGAATAATCATTTTACAAAAATTAGATTCTAATTAAGTATTTCTTGAAAATGGATTCAAATAGATAAAGTCTTGATTTGAATATAATTTATTTGAAAAATATTTTCTTGATTTTATTGAATAAAGAAGCTCGAAATTGAATTGGTTGGTAATTCATTAAAAAAATTGATTCAATTTAGTCGATTCATTGAATTGGCCATAATTGAAATTAAATAGGCCAAAATTGCGAAGAAAATTGGCCGATTAATTGTCAATATGATCAAAATCTAAATGAATTAACTAAATCCATATATAATTTGACTATATTTTAAATGACCCAAGAATTGGCCAAAATAGCCCTTTCTTATTCTTAATTTTGGGCAACAATAGCGGCCAACCCGACCCAATTTCCCTTTTTACCCTTTCCCTTCAGCAAAATCAGCCACACCATCCAGCCCAACAGCAACAAACTGACCCGACCCGTACTCCTTTTCCCTTATCTTCAACACAATAAAAACAAAAACAGCAACAAACTGACCGGGCCCGTACTCCTTTCCCCTTATCTTCAACACAATAAAAACAAACAGCCAAAACCCATTCCAACGCTAACAACAACAAGCGAGCAACAACGTTCAACAACCAACAATGGCCAACAACAATTCAATGGTAAAATTATCCCTTTTACCCTCGTAATTCATTCATCCATGGCCAAAGTTCAGAAAGCTTTCACCATTTTCAGCCCATGACTCACCATTTTGGGAAACCATTAATTCACCTCTTTGACCATAAAGCCAAACGGCTCTTTCCTCTATCCCTTTACTGATTCGTGAGTACAAAGGCCATTCCTCACCATGGATATCAAAAAAATTTTAGAAACAGATTTGAAATTTTCAATTTGAAGTTCACTCTTTCAAAACCCTAGCTTCCCCTATAAATAGATAGCAAGGGTCAAGGGTGAAGGAGGAGGATTTTTCGGGAAAAAACTTGGAAATTTTGAAGGAGCATTCCTTTAACTTCACGCAATCGAAAATCCGTCGAGGTTATCCTAAACTCCGGCAAAACTTGAGTTCGAAATTCGATTCCGAAGTCGTCTTGCTCATTTCGGCGTCCCAGTTCCTGCGCCAAAAAAAGTTAATCCCTCATCCTTTTATCTGCTCTCTCAAATAACATAGAGTTAGTAGTGTAATGCTGGCTGTTACTTTATGTGTGTTAGTATATTTTCGATTCTGAGGGTGCTTTTTCTCCGTAGATGATAGTAGCTATGAGTAAATCACATATTAAATTGAGGGTGTTTGTTTTGCTGGTATAGAAAACTAGGATTTATTAT
This sequence comes from Capsicum annuum, assembly GCF_002878395.1. Lineage (NCBI taxonomy): Eukaryota > Viridiplantae > Streptophyta > Magnoliopsida > Solanales > Solanaceae > Capsicum > Capsicum annuum. Next base: position 105,194,499 of record NC_061120.1, on the reverse strand, counting down.
GTTTTCTTGTTGTTTCTGGTAGTATAAACCTCACAATAGGTAAAAAAATGGAGGTGATTTGTTGGTTGAGGTCCCAAAGATTATATGTTGAACTTGTATACTCTTGTTGTCCCTTTGTTAAAAGTTTACCGTTTAAGCATTTTGTTCGTGTCTAAAATCATGTTAATAAATTTAGTATGTTTCGTCCCTCATAACATTCTTTTAGGTCTTTATTTTTATTGAATCAATCTTTATTTGACCTTTTTCTATATTCCTAGTGATGAATTATATGTCATAGTTTATTTTCTTCACAATTCCTCTATAGTTAAGGTTTTATGCTTGTTTTAGCCCGTAATTGACTTTTTCAGCTACCTTGTTTTCCTTTGTTTCCTCTGTGAATTGTAGAACCACTCCTAAGATTTCCTTGGCTCAAAATATTAATGGGTATAGTGGGAGTAGGTTTGTATTCCAAAGACTCCTCGTGACCCTCTTAATATACCAATGTCCTTTTGGACTTGTCAAGGAGTGAAGGGGAATGAAATAGGCTTAGTTGACTTAATATATGACTTTATGAGAGGTTGTTAGTTTATTCTTTTAAGTTTTGTTAAATGCTACTGTTCAAGCCTTATTTATGTTTAATCGTGTTATTAAATTTTGTGTGTTTCATCTCTCATAATTATATTTAGCTTTGGACGAATTCATTTTAGTTTTTTCGTGGCTTGTTTTCTCGCTAGTGTTGGATTATTTCATCTTAAGTTTTAAGGATTTTTTTCATATGCATTTTAGTTTTTTCGTGGCTTGTTTCATCTATGTTTTCTTAAGTTTTAAGGATTTTTTCATCTTAAGTGTGGTTTGTTTCTTGTTTGTGTGTCAATTGAATCCCCCGATTTCGTGAGGAATGAGTTTGTGACTATAGAATGTTTCTTCAGAGTTATGAATGTGGTGCTTTAATACTTGATCTAGTTCTTGATACTAATCTTTATCCCTTTTCATATGCATGAACTCCTCCGTCGAGTCCCGCGTACTCTCCACCCTTGCATTTCGTTAGGTTAAACCCAACTCACATTGAGTCAAGACCCGCACCAAGTCCAAAATGGACTAACACATGAAGAAAGTGGACTGATACAAAGCTGTATACATCTGATATACACTAACAAACAAGTTTTTTAAAGGAGGAAAAATGGAAAGGAAAGCTGGGCGATAAAAGTTGTGTGTATTTGGCTGAAATACAGCCATATATACACCGTATATATACAGGAAACGCAGGAGTATACAACTGGTATACAATGCAGAAAAATGGACTTAAAGGTCCAGAAAATAGGAAGCCCAAGCTGGGCAGCCCACTTATGGGCTAATAAAAGGGGCCCAATTCTAACTTTAATCTCTTATTTACTTATAATTTGTAATTTATGCTTGTCTACTTGTATTAATGCTAATTCTGCTTAATTAACCAAGTGATTTCCCACGTTGTTGCCTTTTCATTTATCTCGAATCTCTCATTTATCATATAATTATCCCACGTAATTCATAAAAAGAGATAAAAAATGAGTACTTTAGTCTACTTGGGTAAAAAAGAATATATAATTCTCTTCAAACTCGAAAAGTTGTTTTCTCGTAAATTCTAACTTTCTACAATTGATAAAATGTTTTAATGTGATACTTTTTTAATAGTTTCCAAAAGTGTTAGCCATAACAAAATGGCCATTTTTATGACAATAAATGATAGTAAGTAATTATATTATCTTCTTTTTTCATAAAAATTAACTTATTTTCTCTTTAAATTCAAATGTGTCACCTTGCCTTTTCGTCTTTGTAGTCGTATATCTCATGTCTCTTATATTTTGTCAGATGATATCTGAGACATTAAACTAGAAGTATCTTGAGAAAATTGAAGGAAATGTGTTTTTTAAGTCTTGAATGAAGGATTTGTGATATTAACCAACTTGAAAATTGAAGGAAATGTGTTTTTTAAGTCTTGAACGAAGGATTTGTGATATTGACCAACTTAAAGGGTCAAATATAATTAGAAAACTTAATTAAGTTAATTGTGTACTTGATTAATATTTTTAAAACTTTCTAATCTTTTCAAAAATATAAATTAACCCACACCCATCTACTCCAAATCAACCGTCTCTCTCCTCTCTCGAGAGACAGTTTCTCAACTCTCTCTCAACAGTTCTGCAAAATTTCTCCCTTCAAGCTCCTGCAACAAATAGCTGGTGAGTTCTTTTTCGACTTTTAACCATCAATCGACATGAAGAAACAGAGGAACTTTAGTCAACTTCTCCGGCGACAACAACTGTGAATTCTTCGTCATCCTATTTCTTCTTTCATAAGTAAAAAATTATGACTTGAGCCAACTTTTCTTCTAGATTGGTTAGCAATTTTAATATTTCTTGCTTAAGTTTGAAATGTGGACTGAATAAAATCCTAATTTCTGGTATTTCTTCTTTACTTTTTTCGGTGTGAAATATAATTTTTTGTTATTATTGTAGTTCTTGTTGTCAAACTATTGATTCGATTTGTTGGTGATTTTTGGTCACCGTTGGTATTCTTAATATGTGTTATTGTGTTGGTGTTGCTGGGTTGCTTTGTTGTTTTTCTTGCTTAAAATGGTGATGCAACAGATTAACTATCTGATGCAACAGATTAACTATCTGATGCAATAAATAAACTATCTGATGCAACAGATTAACCCATCTGATCTAACAGATGAAACATTCGATGTAACAAATTAAATATCTGATGCAACAAATGAGTTATCTATTTTTATTATCTCCAATGGATTACTCATCTGCTGCAACAAGTTGGTTATATCCTGAACAGATAACCTATCTGTTGCAATAAATGAGTGATCCATTGGAAATAATAAGAACATATCACTCATCTATTTCACCAGGTAGGATATCTGTTGCTACCTAGTGCAACAGATGAGTGATCTATTATAATTATTTCTAATGAATTACTCATCCGCTACATAGGTTGGTTACATGTTGCAACAAATAACATTCCTGGTGCAACAGATGAGTGATCTATTTTTATTATTTTCAATGAATTACTCATCCGTTGTAATAGGTTGGTTATATATTGCAACAGATAACCTTCCTAGTACAACAGATGATTGATCTATTTTTTTCTTCTAATGGTTTACTTATTCGTTGCAACATGTCGATTATATGTTGCAAAAGATAACATACCTGGTGCAACAGATGTGTGGTCTGTTGGAACTGTTATTTTACTGTTTGCATGTTAGATTTATTGTTATCCTTTTTTAACGATGCATTAATCAATTATAATCTATTTTATGTTCCTATTAATTTAAGATAATATGACCCTCAAAAGAAAAGAAAGCAAATCAAGTCTAAGTAAAAGGAACAAGTGAACCAGCTAGGCTACATCCACCACTTTATGAGCTTGCTTTATAAGCGTTATCTCAATAAGGAGCAGAAGTAATGAACACGGGGAAGAGAAATGTTTCAAAAGAGATGATCCAAATGCTAATAGCCCTTCCATTGAAGAGTTGGTCAAAACCTTCAGCATTGATCGTTATCCTGTGAGAATGTAGTGTGATGGTGCCACAGAGTTAATGCGTGATTTCGTTGTTAAGTCAGCCCTGAGAAAATCTTTTGACGCCTTCAGAAAAATACTTTAAGAACAAAAATTGGATTCTTATTTTAGGAAAAGCTACTTTGGGCAACATCTTGATTTATCGGAAGACAACAATGCTCGTTTTCAAATAAAAATGGTATATAATCTTCTCAAGCGTACGTTTATGTATGAAAACAAAGATAAGACGGATAAGGTGTGGATAAATTACTGTGGCATGCTTGTTTGTTTTGGTTGGAAGGAGTTTGCCATAGTTACTGGACTAAGATATTATCCTTCTCCTCCTCATTCTCAACTTATACCTACTCTAACCCTAAAAAAAGCATCCCGCACACCCAAAAAAGACAACGATAAGTCGAGTGATCATGATGACCTGGTGTCTATTGCTGGTCCAGGCTTCAAAAATAAAAATTTGATAGAAGTGTTGAAAGGTAAAGGACTTTCAAAGAAGCACAAGCAATCATTGTGCTTGATTTGGTTTGTACATAATATTCTTTGGGCGAGATACGTTAACAACAACATAAGCCTTAGTTTAATAAATCTCTCAGAGGATCTTGAGGCATTTAACAACTATCTTGGGGTTATGAAAGCTTTAAAATGACTGTCAAATATTTGTTGACTCTGTTAACACCAAAGATAGTCAACTTATATGGCTTTCCATAGGCTTTCATGGTAAATATTTCTTTTATTATGATATGATTCATTTTTTTTATTCAATAATGCTTTTGATTTATTGGCGTCATGTTATAAGCTTGGGCATTTGAAGCCAATCTTTATTTGAGACAACAACTGAACTATTAGGAAGAAGTTTCCTGTCAAGAATCTTGAGATAGTTGTCGGCCAAAATTGATAAAAATACAAAATATCTTGATCTTTTCAATCCTCCGAAGGAAGCAATAAGTCTAATTCTAATCAAGTTTTTTTTTTAATTAATGATTATTTTAAATGATTTCATTATCATTCTAATATATGTACTGATTTATTTTAGATTGTCCATTCGTCGATTGTTTCGACCAATCAAGAGTTGAGGATGCCATTTTTTCTTATTTTACGGTCTGTGCAAACTTTATCGGACCCTAAGGTCATTTATAGAATAAAAATAAATTGTTTGGAGCAACAACCATCACAAGAAAAATAATTTCGAAGGGTGGGCTTGTTGTTGTTGATGATGGTAGTGGTAGTGGCATTGCTATTGGGGATAATGATTCTCCTCTTACAGTTTTTGAAACAATGAGCCATTATGATTATGATCATACTGGTTATACAGATTTTTCTCCAGATTTTGCCACTTCTAGCAAATGTTCTGCATGTAAATGTCAAGACTGCAAGGCAAAATATGATGGAGTGATTAATGCTATTAATTCACTAACTATTTTTGTAAAGGAAATAACATCTAAAAGGGTGTTATTCCATCAAAGAGGTTTTCATATCCATACATTCCACTAGAGATCAAAGTGGCTTAGAGGAAAAGGAAAGATATTTCCAAAGCATCGTCAAGCATTGAATAAAGCAAAATTACAACGCATATGTCTTTGTCTTACACCGCTGTTCAATGTACAAGGGACACATGGGAGTAGCATGAGCTGAAAAAGGTGAATGTATATCATCTGCTCCAGCAAACAAACAGGCACATATCTGTTTCAACAGATGATACATCTGTTGCAGATATTGTCTAACTTGTTTCATCAGATGCGTTATCTGTTGCAACATATGTCTATCTGTTTGAGCAAATTAGGTTTTCGTACTATTTTAATTTCTACCAATAGATGAGTCTTATGTTGCAACAGATGGGTCACCTGTTTGAATTTGTCCCAATAGATGATCCATTTATTACAACATAAGACTCATTTGTTGCAACAGTTGGACAATCAGTTGTATATCTGTAATTAGTATTGATAATTCTAGCTTTTCAAGTGGATGTCACAGTAGATGCTACTGCTGAAGGTATAATATCAAAGTTGATAATCCATCAACTGCTTCCAAAGAAGAAGAAAAGGTGGAGCCTGTCAATTCGGGAGAACAGAAGAATTACCCATTTGAAGGGTTCAACATCTCGGACAAGGCTCTAAAAAAACTAACAAGGTTGATCAATGACTATTCAGAATGGATTGTTGATGGGCTGTTAAAGAATTATGTCGGCAGGTACATAAATCAATTTTAAAGATATTGGTTTATACAATTCTTGTTATAAGAACATGACATTAACACATATAAATCATCATGTAGAAAATAAAATGACGAACACTATAAAGTGAATAAATCGAGTCTTGGTTTTGATATGTTCGACTTTGTTGTTTCACATTTCGAAATGAAGAATTGGTTCTATTTGATGTCACAACCCCAAACTTGCTAGAATGATGAGGTTTAAATGCCATGCATATTACTATTAATTAATACTTTATTTAATTACATCTGTGTATTAATTTTTTCATCACATAATCTAAAATGTTTGATAATATGTGTAACACATCGATGTCATTTTTTACTACATCAGAAAGAAGGCCAAGTTTCAAACACAAGAATAATACAGATACACGACAGACAATTATTTGTACAAAGTTTACAGCAATAATGGCTACGATAGGTATTGTCAACAACAACTAAAATTTTCTCAAAATGAGGAATGCTTAATCAACATCATCAAAGGTTTTAACATTCCAACTGGCTTACCTTGGCATTTGGTTGACGAAGTATACTTTCAATCAATTGTGGTGATGAATTTCATTGAGTGTTGGATGTCGTTTTGGGCCGTTGTCTAAGATACAAAAACTGGCCAAAATATTGCCTACTTACCTTGATTTGAGTGACTTTTTGGACCAAAAGGTTCGTATTGATTGGTCGACGATTGAAGCATACTGGAATAGAATGAGTAATCCATTTGATGTACAATATGTTGAAGGAATTGCTCAACAAACCATTGGTAGCCTGTAAGTATAAGTGTCATGATTTTGTTTCATTTCATAAATTTCACAACGCTTACATGAACTGGAAGATATGGATTATCTATTTTTTTAAAATGCAGAGATTGCGGTCTTTTTGTTGCCGCGTACGCCGAGTATTTGAGCGATGGATTACAAGTACCAAATGATGGACTTGATGCTAGATTACTCCACAAAAGATATGCTACTCTTTTATGGAAATACGAAAAATGAAAAGCTTAGAAGCCGTACGCACGCGACATTAAAAGATCCACAACGACCAAAGCTGAATTTTATAACACCAGATGAAGAACAAATATTGGGTAGATCTTTATAGCTTGAGTTTGTCAATGTAATAACCTATCCTTCTTGGTTTAACTTGTTGATTTATTTGTAGAGTAGATCATTTGGGGGTATAATGATTTTTTTACATTTCATTTATTTGTTGAGTTATTTCATGTAATTATCGAAGGCTTCAATTTATTTTATGCAGTCTATGAATATAATTTAATCCTTAGTTTTGAACGTGCTAATTGAAATGGAATACTAGATTCAAACATCACAATAGATAATACATCTACAGCAACAAACGACATATCTTATCAAACAGATTTAGACATATGTTACAACATGTAGGTCATCTGCTGGAAATTATATAACAGGTCTTCCTTTCATTTGATTTGTTCGAACAGATTACCTATCAGTTGCAACAAATAGATTGTATATTGCAACAGATTGTATATCTGTATGATAGACAGACTGGAAAACATCTGTATAATGAAATAAATGACCAACCTATTCCAATAGACAATCAATCTGTCATAATAGGCATTGTATCTGTTACAACAGATATACAATCTATTGCATTATAAAAATTCAACTTTTGCCAGACTAAAAATTGCCACTACATGCAAAGTGAAGTGGCTTGAAATAAAAAATTATTATCATATTCGTCTTTATCTTTGTACATATTCTTCTTTATACAGGGTTCCAACCATTTATTTAGGTCATCTGTTTAAAATTATATAACAGGTCTTTCTATTTTTTTTATTTGTTCCAACAGATTACCTATCAGTTGCAACAGATAGATTATATGTTACAGCAGATTGTATATCTGTTGCGATAGACAGACTGGGAAACATCTGCATAGTGAAAAAGATGACCAACCTCTTCCGACAGAATCAATCTATCACAACAGTTATTACATCTGTTACAACAGATATACACGATCTGTTGCATTATAAAAATTCAACTTTCGCCAGACATAAAAATTAGTGCCACTACATGTAAAGTGAAGTGGCTTGAAATGAAAAATTATTATCATGTTCGTCTTTGTCTTTGTACATATTCTTCTTTATACACGGGCTCTAACCATTTAGTTAGTACCCCATAAGCCTAGACCTCTTGCATCTTTTCCACAATGGAGTCGCACATATCGGTTATTTGGTGCCGGTCAGCAAACACTCGATGTATGCAAGCGAGTACGGCCTGCACGTTGCACCGATTTTATTTTTTTGGAGGTGGACGTTCTTATTCAACCTTAAAAATCCCATGATTCCTTCATCAACACTTCCGTCGGCAAATAATCTATCATCTTACTCTGCGTTAATAACTTGGGGAACAACTTCAAGAGTAGCTGCACATGGGTTAAAAATATGTCCTCGTTGAAGACAGGTAAGTTGCAGTCATAAACCTTAATCTTTCCCTCATCGAGTAGTATCTCTACAACGAGAAAATATTCCATTTCCACTTTCTACAAGGATTCTCTTTGCCTTGGTCCAACTCTTGCCGTATGGATACGGCCACTTCCTTCTAACATATTTAATCATGTCTTCATCCCATTCGAACGTAGAAACTAACTTATCAAATCTCCAGCCACCGGGACTAGCTCTCCTATGAAGATTATCGTACCTATCCTTGAAATTATTGTAGAAGTTGAGGTCCATTATCCTATCAGCAACATCATAAGCATTGGGGTACGCTAATTGCCTGCCCCTTATAAGGCAGAGAATTTCATCAACATACTGTGGTATAAGAAGACAATTTTTAAATAGGTTAGTAATTGTAAAGAAGAAAAACACAGTGGAAAGATTCTATTGTAGAGGGTTCTCTGAATCAGTTCATAGATTACCCAGCTAACGTATCTTATAAAATAGATGTATATTATATTACAATAGAATACCCAACTGTTGCAACAAATTACATATCTGTTGCGTAGCTTCTCATTCATGGAGTAGATTGGAAGGCTAGGTTAGCAAAAGTAAACTTACATTATCCACGTACTACTTACGCATATTTGTCATACTCATGAAGTCTTGGGCGTCAAATGAATGCATGGTGTATTCTTGTGGAGGTTTTGTCTTGTCAGTCATGATATTTCCAGTTCCTCATTCTCCTCGTCACCAAGTTCCGCATATATTTCCACCTTCTTCAGCGGCCCCTGAACTTCAAAAACACTTGGAGCGGGAGGAGTTGTAATTTTTTTGGATTTTCAATTGGAGAGTACTTGGCTAATTACTCTTTTCTTACTCCTAACCGTCACTGTAGGAGTGTATTGCTCCCTCACCTTCTTGGATGGTATGATACCCCTCTTGAATTTCAACTTCTCGGCAACTTCAGCAATAGCCTCTAATTTTTCAAGGAGTTTATCCTCTCTGTCCTTGCATACTTTGCATTTGCAATGAGAACATAAGGGCGAAGAAGGGTGAGAGGGACCATTGTAAGGGTGGGAGGGACCGATGTAGGGGTGAAAAGGACTTGTGCAATTGGTGTTTTCAAATGTATTTATTTTTCCTAAGCACCAACATGCTCATAATCACGACTGGCAGCAACAACAACATCAGGATGGTTGCCACATCATTAACAAACTCCACTGGCAACACCCCAGAAGAAGCACCAAATCTGTTACAGTAGGTTGGTCATGAATAGCTTCAACATTAGGTTGACCTTGCCTAACTGCTTTTCTTATGGATGTTGCTCTAGCCAATTCTTTTTTTATTAAATCCACCGTTGGGTCTGCTTTTGTATCAACAAGACCTAGAGTATTAAAAAAAGTCATCCCCAACTCCTGCTCAGTAGGCATGATCCAAGGATACACAACCTATAAAAAAATACAAGAGGCATTTAAATCATATAATAATAATTTACAGTCAGTTGGGTTACATGTTAACATAGCTAACTTATGCAACAGATGATCTAGTTGCCACAATAGCTGATCTGTATGTCGCAACAAATTGATAATATATTGCATCAGATTACCCATCTATTGTATAATTTGCAGTAGATGGGCAATCTGTTGAGTCGGGTTTAGAGAACTAAAGCAACAGATGGTTAATATGTTGCTAAATATGGATCGACTATCACAACAGATTACCTATCTATTGCACCAGTAGCAGTTGAAGGGTAATCAATTGCAATAGACGACTCATCTGTCGTAATAGATGGAACATCTGTTTCAATGTCTTTCTTTGAGGCAAATTTTTTAGGTTGAAAGAAGACGTACTACATCATTCGGAGGGTTAAAGAGATTAGCCTGCTCAATATTTTTTTTGCTGCCTTTTGTAGCCAACCACCTAAGGATCCCCTTGGATGAGAAACCTCATCTGAGTAATCCTTGTATTGCTTTCAGAGGGGAGCAATAACTTCACATGCTCAAGCCTAAAAAATATAAACAGGAAGCAAGTCAAAAAAGTCATAATAACTATATTCAATATAAATTAATAGATGAGTAAAAGTAGTGATCAGTTTTACCATGAAAGCCTAAGGAAATTCGTATAATGTGATCATCTTTGGGGATAGCTTTGTTAGTAAATATTCGACGGTCAATTAGTAGCTATCATATCCCCAGGGATAATCATTGAATTTCTCAAAATCATCAGCAAGCGCTAACAAATCATCTTCTATGACTTTTTTGACGTCTCTTGCCAATAAAACGGAATGGACAAACCAAACTAAACATAATTCTCCTTGTAGTGCTTTGGTATGTTTTTATCCTTGAGATCTACCATCAAATCATCCGCTTTGTAGCTACGTATAATAATGCCCAACAACCCATCTTTTTTCCTTTGTATTTGTTGAACCCTTTGTGGGGTGTTTTCTTAATGGGAGGTTCTTCTGGACGATCGCATCTCAAACCCATTACTATGACAAACTCTTTCAATCCAAAACAAACCAACATGCCACAGTAGTTGATCAAGATTTCATCCATTTTTTTCTCCCTTGTTTGAATCTTTATCATCCCTCATGTATTTGATCCTGCACTTGAGAAGACCATATACCATGCTTATTGGGAAACAGAGAGTGCGGTCCTTAGGCAACTTAAGAAAATATGCAAAACAACTCCTGTTAAAAAGTCCGTCTATGTTTTCATTCTTCATAATACTCCTAATTTCATCAAAATATTTCCCCAACTAACTTTTGAGTAAAAGATCACTAGTTACTTTTTTAGGGCTATCTATCGGCATCGCAACTAAAAATCTATCGATACTAATAGTTTTGATAGGATAATGCTGGGATTTCAATATTAATTCATGCCCCATTTGTGAGAAGGAGTTATCACTTTCCTCAGTTTCATTTTACCCTGACTGAGCTTGTTCAGGAAGTTCCTCCAAATCTATTTGTATAGTCTTTTTTGTTGGGTGGTCAGAAGTTGATCCACTTTCAGTTTCTTTTCTTTTGGGAGACATCTTTTAACTACAAACAATAAAAAAAAAATACATTGCATTTGATGTCTGCATAATTTTTTTAAAAAAAAGGTAAGACAAATTTCAATATATTATTCTACGCCACATTAAAAAAAAATACTCCAACGGATAACCCATCAGTTGGAACAGATGGGGAATCTATTTTAAAACCTATTTAATATCTCCCAATAGATCTTCTGCCCGTTGCAACAAATGGACCACCAATACCACAACCAATGCCACCACTAATGCCATCAATACCAACACCAAGACCACCGATACCACCACCAAAAACACAAATACTGACACCACCAATAATACCACAAACATCATCCAACAATACCACGATATTCAAAAAATACTAAGACAAAAATTAGGGTTTTCTCGAGTGCTTTCTACTTTTTTAGCATCAAACTCAAAATTGTTAACCCATTCTCGAAGATAATGCAACTAAAAGTCTTTTTTTCTCATTATTAACTAAAATCACTAATTTTTAGAATAAATAATAAATGTAGAACTCTTCTCAAACTTTGTCACCTACAAAGATAGAGAAAACGACAGATGCAAGCGAGAATGAAGTAAAAAATAACAACTATGTGATCGAAAATAGGAAGAAAATTGATCTGTTTTGAAGGGTTGAGCAATATGTTGAATAGTTGTTGTCTGTATTATTGAGAGAGAGACAGAGAGAGAGAAGTACGAAAACTTCAGATTTGAAATGAGAAAAAGTTTTTCATGCAAATGGATGATTTGTATGGGTTGATTTGTAATTTTGGAAATGAATGACAAGTTTTGAAATTGTTAATTTGGTCCGAATTGATCTTAATTAATTTTTAAAATTTTAAAAGATATAGTTTTTAAAATATTAAGTTAATGAGAACTCATTTCAACTCAGAGTGATCGATCAATGACTCGGGTCGAGATGAACACAATACCGACACGATATAATTGCAAAGACTTAATTGAAGTTATAGTTGACCCTATGAACTCATTTATTTTTTGTTCCACCTTAATCAATTAAGGTACTAGCTTAACATTAAGTTAATGAGAACTCATTTCAATTCAGAGTGATCGATCGATTGACTCGGGTTGGGATAAATGCAATACCAACACCATGCAATTACAAAGACTCAATTGAAGTTGTAGTTGACCGTATGAAATCATTCATCCTTAGTTCCACCTAAATAAATTTAGGTACTATCTTAACATTAAGTTAATAAGAACTCATTTTAACTCAGAGTGATCGATCGATGACCCGGGTGGGGATGAATGTAATACCAAACCATGCAATTGCAAAGACTCAATGGAACTTGTAGTTGACCCTATGAACTCATTCATTCCTAGTTCCACCTAAATTAATTTAGGTACTATCTTAAAATTAAGTTAATGAGAACCCATTCATCCCTAGTTCCACCTAAATCAATTTAGGTACTAGCTTAATATTAAGTTAATGAGAATCTTTTCAACTCAGAGTGACCGAACGATGACTTGGATTGGGATAAATGCAATACCAACACCATGAATTACAAAGACTCAATTGAAGTTGTAGTTGACCCTATGAACTCATTCATCCCTAGTTCCACTGAAATCAATTTAGGTATTATCTTAACATTAGGTTAATGAGAACTCATTCATCCCTAGTTCCACCTAAATTAAATTAAGTACTAGCTTAACATTAAGTTAATGAGAATTTTTCAACTCAGAGTGATTTATCGACGACTCGACTCGGGATGAACGCAATACCAACACTATGCAATTGTAAAGACTCAATTGAAGTTGTAGTTGACCCTATGAACTCATTCATTCATCCCTAGTTTCACCTAAATCAATTACAATGAAATCTATTATAACAAATGACCAAGCTGTTAGAAATTTTCAAACAGATATTCATATCTGTTGTAACAGATAACATAGCTGATTTAATTATCAAATAGACATTTGCATCTGTTGTGACAGATGACTGAGCTATTGGAAATTTTCAAATAGATATTGATATCTATTATAACAGATGATATATCTGATTTAATTATTAAATGGACATTTGTATCTATTATTATAGATGACTGAGCTGTTGGGATTTTAAAAAAAATATTGGTATCTGTTGCAACAGATGACATATCTATTTGAAAATCTTTTTTTTTAATTTTAAAGCAAACTTCTATCTGAGTAGATAAAGTAGTACTACTAAAAGCGGTGGAAAATGTTTCTTGGATAACTCAAAAATGAGTTTATTGAGTAGTCTTATCTTGTTTTTTCAATATCACCCGTCTTCCTCGTGCCCCTTAAATTATTAATGAATATTGAAACCCACGTCTACATTGTATACATCTAGAATATATCATCTCTCCTTCAGCTTCAGCCCTAAATTTATTTTATTCATCTCTCATCTTTTTCTTTCTCTCCTCTTTAGGGTTATAACAACCTTTTTCTTTCTTTCCTCTTCTCTTTCTCATAAAGATCCTTTTGGATCTAAATTGATCCATATCTTTCCTCGACTGAAATTGCTATTTTGGATCCTCTTTTGACATTAAGGTATGGTTCATTATTACTCTTTCATTCTCGTCTTCTTCTTTGTAAGTTATTTATATCTTTTTTTTTATTTATTACCATTTACCCATATCATATTTATTTAAAAAATTTGAAGGAACTTTTAAGTGTCAAATAGACGAATAGAGGATTTTTATTACAATATACGAAAAACGTCATCTGTTGGGAGAAGTTTAAAAGCCTTGTTGGCAGTATTATTTTTTTTGTATGTATTTTGTTTGTTTCTTTGTTGTTGATATTGTTATTGATGTTGTTGGTGGGGTTTGATAGCATAAAGGACTATCAACACACAAAATTGATAATAGGAGCAAAAATCAGCAATCACACAAAGAGAAAACAACACACTAGAAAGGGGATGAAGAAGAAGACTGTATAAAAATAAAGATAAATTGAAAGACCTTTACTCCTACCAAGTGATTTGCACAAGAAAGTGTTTCAAACCTTCAAACATACCTCACCAATAGAAGCTCAAACCTTCCTCTTAGGTGGACCAAATGACTCACACTTCCTCAAATTCACCTTTCTTGCCAAATAACTCAATACAAGTGAAAACCAATTTAATTGCATTCAAGGTTCCGAATTTCAGATTCCCTCTCTTAAGGAGAAGAGGAAGACTACAATCTAACACTAAGATTACAATCTAAAAAGTCACTCAATTCATTATGTCAAAACTAAGGAAAATAAGAGCTAAGGTGTCTATTTATACTATCACAACATAATGACTCGAATTCCCTTAATGAAGGGCATTAGGAAAGGCACCCATAGAGTGTCATTTTAATGTGTAAAAATTACATCATGACCCTAATGAGGGGCGCGTATGGAGTGTAAGATCCCTCCTCCTTTCCTTACTTAAAAAAGGCTTTGAAAAGGCTCCAAAAGGTCTTCAATCTGCAACTTGAACCTTTGATAATACCTTGTACCTTTTTTGTGCTATTCATGCTTGTATCATCCTCTCTATCTTGAAAGGAATTTGTCCTCAAATTCACATCTTACAAAACCAAATAGAGAAGAAAACAAGCACACAATCCTCTTGGTAGGAGGGTTAGCATTAGTACCACAATTATATCATCACTCCAAGGTGGTTTACACTTAACATACATCTATGTATCCTTGGTATTTATCATGAAAAGCTTGGTATAAAGGATACAAATGAAGTGAATGGAATCAACATCAAAAGGTAATAAGCATAAAATAAAACCATACCTCCCACATCTCAAAGGTATTCTAGGGTCAAAGGGAAGTAGTATGCAAGGGTCTAGATCAAGGTTAGCCATTCCCTTTACTAGACAATCATGTTCATAATTACCAAAAACAATCACCCTTAAGAGAAAGTTATCATTCAAGACTAAAGGGTTGTGTTCTAAAAATCCACTCTTAGGAACAAGCACATCTTTATTCACAAGTTTTCCAAAGAAACAATCATCATGAACAAGACTAGTGGCACGGTTTTCATCACATAAGCTCAAGGGGTCAAGTTTCATATCATGATCAACATTACAAGAATGAGCACCAACTTGAAGGATTTCAATTCCATAATTCACATATTCAAGTAGTGGACTATACGTAGGAGCACATTGATCATGGTACAAATTAAAAGAGCTATTAAGAGGAGAAACATGTACCCCTATGTCAAGAAAACCCAAAACCAACACACTAGAGGGTACATCACAATATTTCAAGCTCAAAGAAGGGTAATAAGTAGCTTTAAGAGTAAGTTGATCATTGTTTATAACAAAAGAGCTACTAAGGAAAAGTGTATGCACTTGTAAACCCAAAACTACTTCAGAAGACACTAAATCACACCATTTTGAATTCAAGAAAGTGTAGAGAGTAGTGAAGTCACCTCGGGTAAGGCTTGGGCAGTCTACTTTTTTGGCACTCTTGGTCAAGGAAATCTCTAGTTCATTTCTCATGCTTTCATGTGGAACTCCTTTTGGATCCTTCTTGATTATAATTTCATCTAGTACCTGCACATAAGAAGAATCAAATCTAGGCAAAATTCTAGCTTTTGGGTTAGGAAGTGACAAAGGTTCTTTGTGGACAAGATCCATAATCAAGCAATTTTTTTCTTTTCTACTTCACTACCTACAGTTTCTCTTTCCCTTTCCTTCTTTTCTTCATATTTTTCTTGTAGCTCAATATCAATCTTCTCTCTATCTCGAAAACTGACCTCATCACCCTCGGATTCTATCATAATCTCTTTTATTAGTTGTATGGGGTGATTTCGGTTTAGTGGATCTTGGAGAGGAGGCATTGGGTTACATTGGTAAGGTATTTGGATTTGTCGCATGGGATTTTGTGGAGTGTGGTGTCCTGGTAAAGTGGATTTAGGACTTGGTGGTTTGAATTTTGTGGAGGCTTTGGTGGATATAATCTATCAACCATCACTTTTATTCTAATCACACCACCCATCAAGGATGCCGTTTCACTCCTCATAGCATCTATATCACCCTTTATGTCTCTCCTTATAGCATCCATATGACCCTTCATATCTCGGCCAAAGGCCTCAAAGTGAGCCTTCAAGGCTCCCAAAACATCATTACCCAAGGGTTGAGATGTGGTACCCTTGGATTCCATCTCACATGTACCTAACATTAGCAAAAAAAACAACAAAAGAAAAACCTACAAAATAAATAAACACATTAGTTCAAATAAAGCCTCACTTCACTCACACTCAATCTCACCTCACACTTAGCCTTACAAGTGTTGGATAATTGGCAATACTCGACAAATTACTTGAGAGGTAAGAAACTTTTGTACAAAATTGATCTTTGTTTGAAATGACTCAAATAAAGTGATGTATGAACTTGAACCAACAAACTACTACGAATTAAAAACGAAAAAAGGCACACAAAAATCGAAGACACGAAATAAACGAACGCTAGACTAATTACCAACCTAGTAGGTACTTACTAGTTTGCTAATTAGTGATAGAATTTAACACACAAGAAACTAGAATCTAAATTAGAAACTAGAAGAATCTACTTAGAAACTCAATTTGGATGATTGGCTAATGATGATGTGGCATTCAAAGATTGGACGTTGACCTTCAAAAATTTTCACTCCCAAAATGTAACTCTCGGCCTAACACTCCTTTGGAGAAGAAGGATGAATATTTGAGGGGGTAACAAGTTTTGGAGCCCTTTTAAGCTTCCAATTGAAATTCAAAAACAATGGTCCCCCCTTTTGTACTTGGATTGTACTTGAATTATTCCTTTTGTCTCCTCTTTTTCTTTTGGATGAATATGAATATTCTAAGGAATATTCCTTTACCAACACCAAGTACACTCTCTTTCTTCTCTTTTTTTTTTTGGATCAAACACTCTTTGAATATTCTTCCTTAGCAAGACTTGATGAACATGGAAGAACAAGATAAATATTTAAGAATTGACCAAAGTTTGGCCCTTAACCAAATGAACCCCAATTTTGGTTTTTCTTGTAGATATAGGTTCTTTAGGCCAAGGTGAACTAAAATATCTAAAATTCAGAAACAACCCACGACCAAAATTCAAAAACCCACACGGATCTAAGGTCAAAAGCTTCAAAACACTATATCCATGGAGGTTCTTAGTTCAAACTCAACCAAATCTTGTTCCAAGTGTAGATCTAGACTCCCTAGGTGTTAGGGAACAATAATCTAACACAAGAAACTTTCAAAACAAATTAAAATTGTGTAGATCTAAGTTTTTAGGTTCGGATCTACAACACAACACAAGACAACACATATTTTTTTTTTTTGAGATTTTTGGATTTTTGACTCTTTTTGTTGAGATTTTCTAAATAAGAACACTAAAACCAAGATTTAGAGATGTAGGAACACCCCTAAATAAGGCGTTGATACTAAATGATAGCCTAAAGGAATATCAACACATGAACTTGAGAATAGGATCAAAAATCAGCAACCACACAAAGAGAACACAACACACTAGAAAGGGGATGAAGAAGAAGATTGCATAAAAATAAAGATAGATGGAAAGACCTTTACTCCTACCAAGTGATTAGCAAAAGAAGGTGTTTCAAACCTTCAAACACACCTCACTAATAGAAGCTCAAACCTTCCTCCTAGGTGGACCAAAGGACTCACACTTCCTCAAGTTCACCTTTTTTGCTAAATAACCCAATACAAGTGAAAACTAATTAAATTGCATTCAAGGTTCCAAATTTCAGATTCTTTCTCTTAAGGAGAAGAGGAATACTACAATATAACACTAAGATTACAATCTAAAAAGTCACTCAATTCATTATGTGAAAACTAAGGAAAATAAGAGCTAAGGTGTCCATTTATACTATTACAAGATAATGACTCAAAAGCCCTTAATGAAGGACTTTAGGAAAGGTGCCCATGGAGTGTAATTTTAATGTGTAAAAAGTCCATCATGACCTTAATGAGAGGATCCTATGGATTGTAAGATCCCTCCCCCTTTCTTCACTTGAAC
This sequence comes from Capsicum annuum, assembly GCF_002878395.1. NCBI lineage: Eukaryota > Viridiplantae > Streptophyta > Magnoliopsida > Solanales > Solanaceae > Capsicum > Capsicum annuum. The sequence continues at coordinate 105,176,331 of NC_061120.1, read as the reverse complement.
AAGGCTTTAAAAAAGCTCTAAAAGGTCTTCAATCTGCAACTTGACCCTTTGATAATACCTTGTACCTGTGTTTTGCTCTTCATGCTTGTATTAGGGTTGGCTTTGTTGGAACTTATGGTGTGGTGTTGTTGATGGTGTTGGAACAAAGGATGTTGCATTTTTATTGTTAATGATATTGTTGATGGTTTTGGAACAAATGATGTTGTTTCTTTGTTGTTGATGTTTTTTATTTGTTGTTTCTTTGTAGTTTATGCTGCTGTTGATGTTGCAACAAACGGAGAAACTATTGGAACAAATCAAACCACCAACAAAGCTATTTTGATGTATTTCAACAAACTCCATATCTATTGCAACAGACTCCACATCTGTTACAACATACTCCACATCTGATGAAGTAGATGGATAATATTTTTTCTGTGACATCAATTTTTTTCTCTTCTTTGTAGATATAAGGAATTGAATGTTGATCAACTTTTTCTCGACCAACACAAGAGGCTGCAGTAAAGATAGGTCTGGAGGAATAAGCTGTATGCAGATGGAATCACTTTATATGTGGGAGGTATGTATTACTGATAATGTTATCATGGAAACACATAGAGTACACTGATTTTGTGAATGTTGTTTTTTTACCGATTAGTCATTGATCATTCAAACAAAATATTTGTAATTTTGCAGTTAAGTTTGGTAGGTCCAAACTGATAAGGCTGAGGGACCATGAATATGGTTCTGATACCCTGTTAAGATTTAATGTTGATTGTTGCTCATGTTTATGTGTCAAGCATTGTGAAGGGATCTAGTTTTGGTGGCATTGTAAAGAGATTCAATAGCGATTGTACTAACTTTTAGGGTGCATTGGACCCTTAAAGGGCCTACGAAGCCTCCCACTACTTCAACCAAGAATAAAATTAATATAGTTATTGCCCTAGCCCAAATTTATATGATTGGGTTGATCGGAGTGATGATTATACACCAGAAGGTGTGGTAGAAAAATACCGTCGAGGGAAAATGGGTGGTTTATAAAATACTGATGTTGGGTGTATTTATGCATTCTAGCCTATTTAGCCTTGTTTTGAGGATGATTCATGTGAGTAATGTGTGATAGTAAAATAAATATGTATTTAAGTGTCCATGTATGTGTTTACAATATTTAATGGTGTTCTCACCCAAGTTTTGATTCAAATTGATCATTTAGAGTTCAACCGAGAAAACTAGTGTTACTAGCTTGAGCTAGGTGCTTGTATAGTCTATTGTGTTGGGTTCTAAAGTGTATTAATGAGTTACTAAGGTTTTTATTGTGTATTTATATGTGAAAAAACTTGTTGGTAATGTTTAAGGGACAACTGGATCAAGACAAAAGTCGAAACAATGAGTTAAAGATGAAAGTGAAATTGGCCTATGCTTAACTCGTGTTTCTAGTTTGTTGTATTGGATGTTGTGCTGTTTTGAGCTCTAAATTGTTGTTTTTAATAATATAGGTTGCTTTTTGAATAAATTATGATTATATATAAAGGATACAAAATCTTTAAATCAAGTTGAAACAACTCAAAAAAGCTCAAAATGGATCAACGAAAGCACTATTTACAACTTGGGTGTAATTTGGATTCCTGAAAGATCTTGGGCGTGTGTGGGCAGTAGGAGAGGCCATTGGGCACGTTATATGGTCCAAAATCTTCATAAGGGACCCAAAATAGTGACCCCTTATGATATGGGCGCATCACGAACTCCAGCACCCATTTTTGGGCCTCACGACGTGACCCCTACTCCCGTTTTTAGCCTACGTGTCGCGACTTTTATTCCCGTTTGAAAAACTTACAACGGAGACCCACTTTAGACATGGCCAAGAATTCTAATTGAGTTTTACACGTCTTGGGACTACTTGGACACTATAAATACATCTTTGTACTTATTATTAATCATTTTTGGACGTCTGGGATCTTAAAAGAGGCTGCTACAACTTCGTAACTTAGGTTTTTATTATTTTTATTTAGTTCATCCATATTTTTAGTCATTAATTACACCATTGTGATTGCGATTATGACTATGCGTGGCTAAACGACCTCTTTCTGGGGTTGAAGCCAAGAATATGAGTATTATAGTTTTGAATTGAATTCATTTGATTTGCTTATCACTGTGGTTTGTTTGCTTATTCTTGTTATAACTATTTTATGGATTGATCCCCCATGAAATACATATATTGTCAATCTTTTGAACTCAAAAGAGGGAATAGGGAGATAGAACATGGAAATAAGCAGAGTATGATTTGTATTTCTTTATGAACTAAGGAATTCAAATTAGTATATAGGATAGGGATATACTTAGATACATTACTTGATTCATATGTAGGATGATATTTGTAAAGAACTTAAGTGAAATATTACTTCCCTGTTCAATGATGTAGTTGTAAGGTTTAACTTAGGTAAACGATTAGAGGTTGGGAAACCGTAATCATGAAGTGAACCCTACAAATCAACAACCGTGATAAGTAAATTAAAGAAGAAAATTCAAGACATAATATGATTGTTCAAAGTGCTTCAACCCTGGGTTTTCTCTTATTGATTGTTTTAAGATCTTTACTTTATGCTTTGTTTATTTTCGTGCAATTTACAAACTCCAACTCCTATTTTAGTTACTCTCGCATCACTTAAATCTAAACGGTAAACTAAAATCAAATCGTTGCCAATTCTTATCTCTGTGGGATCGATATTCGATTTTCTTGAAGGCCACTATATTACTTGGAGGACCACATAAACTTGCATGTGCGCCTGAGTCGCAACAAGTTTTTGGCGCCGTTGCCGAGAACTTGTATTTTTGCAATTGCTTATTTTAGTTTTACTTTTAGATTTATTTGGTGTTTTTATGCTTGGTCTTGGTTTTGTTTTTGGAGAAAATAGGTTTCCAAAGTAGAAAGCTGGTAAGGGATCACAACTTGGTTGAACCAAGCTCCGAACCTGAGCAATTTTACCATCAATGTAAGAGAGAAACAATCCTTCTCCCCAAACTTCCGCAATTCCAAGAAGATCAAATGCCACTTCCAACGATCTTGACTTCCCCAATTAGGGATGACAATGGTGAGGTGTGGTGCGGGTTTTTTCTAAACCTGCAAGTTTTAAAACCGCACTGTACCGTACCGTATTACCTTTAAACCCGTATAAACCCGCCCCACAAGCATACCCGCGCATACCCGCACCGCACCGCACCACCCCATGTTTTTGTTTTTATTTTTATTTTTTTTGAAAAATTTGTAACTCCATTAAAAATCATAATATTTTCAAATCTACAACTAGGAAATAATAATTAATTTCTATTATATAACTTTTCACTAAGAAATTCTCAAAAAGTATCACGTGTACAAGTAATGATCGAATATCATATTTTTATTAAAATGAATAGAGATATTACAAAAACTATAAAATTATTTATTTGTAGTCTTATACACGTCATTTTAAGTATCTTAAAAATTTAAGTAAAGAATACATATAATTTTAGGTATATTTACGAGAATAATACTAATTCTTAGTTTTTTTAATTTAAACTCGCATATACCCGCAACCCGCACCACACCGCACCATTTAAAAAAAACTTACTTTAACCTGCCCCGCAACCGCACCGCACCGCATATCTTAAAACCCACACCACCCCGCACCCGCACCCGTACCGCCCCATTGCCATCCCTATCCCCAATTCAAAGAATGGCAGCTGAGGGAAATTTCAATTTAAAACACAATATGGTGCAGCTTCTTATTAGCAGTAGACAGTTTGTAGGGCTTTCACACGAGGATCCATAAGTCCACTTGCAAACCTTCATTGAGCTTACAGATACATTCACTTCGACTGGGGTGACTCCAGATTATGTGAGGCTGACACTATTTCCCTATTCACTTTTGGGGGAAGCTAAAAAGTGGTTGAATGTGGAGTCGGCCAATTCAATCACATCATGGGACAACTTAGCCAGAAAGTTCCTCATCAGATTCTTCATCAGGCAAGACTGCAAGACTTCGCAGTAAGATAATGAGCTTTAAATAGAAGCCCGATAAAACCTTTATCATGATTGGGAACACTTCAAGGATCTTCTTCGGGATTGTCCACACCACCAAAATTTGAATAAGATACTTTCTCGTATTTTTGTAGAAGCTCTTGATCACAATACAAAGATTTTACTAGATTTAGCCAAAGGTGGTCAAGCATTGGAGCTAACTTATGATAAGTTATACACATTGCTAAACCGTATAGCATAAGGAAATATAGAGTGGCATTTAGATTCTAGAAGTGCCACAAAAATAATTACGGGTGGGTTGGAGGTGAACCAATTCACAGCCTTATCAGCACAGGTTTCTGCCTTAAAAATTTAATCAACACAACAGTTAGCACTATGAAGTTGGGAGCAACACAACCTTCAGCCACAGTCAATGCCATCCAACAAGCTACAGGTTGGTGTGAGGTATGCAAAAGTAATGGCCATTCAGCGGCCATGTGTGCTTTAAATTTAAAATCTGTGATGTATATAGGTAATGCTCAAAGGCCAAATTATGGTAATGCCTATAACATGAAGTGGTAGACTCAGCCAACAAATCATCCTTGGAATGCATAACAACAGCAAATTCCACAACCACAGGCCCAATCACATCAATCAATTAGCAACATGGAAGAGATATTAAAGCAACTAGTGGCTGGTCAAATACAATTGATTGTGGATCTGAACAGTCAAAGGGTGGAATTATAGCATCAAAAAGTGACCCAGAGAAATTAAAAGTTACAGGTTGGGCAGATACAACAAGCGTTAAATACCAGACCATAAGGTGGTTTGACCGCTGATACAGAAAATCCAAAACAAGTCATGGCAATCACCTTAAGGAGTGGTAAAAAGCTTAAAAAAAAACCTCCCATGGCAACAAAGGAGGTAGATTCTGATGTGGTGACCCAACAGGTAAATGACAGAGTTGCTAAAAATTTAAGGAAGTCTGAATACTCGAAGGAAAAAGTTGATAAACTAGAGAAGAAAAAAGCGCTTCCATTGCCCTTCCCTCAAAAGTACATAAAAGCGAAGGAGGATGCATTCTTCAAAAAGTTCATTGATATATTCAAAGAGCTTCATATTAATTTACCTCTTTTAGATATTTTACAGAGTATGCCCAAGTATACAAAGTACTTAAGGGATGTGGTGGCTAAAAAGGTAAATTGCAAGATATGGGAGCTATAACATTCACTGAAGAGTTTAATGCAGAAATGACACAGAAAATCCCTAAGAAATTGAAATATCAAAGAAAATTTGTTATCCCTATTGAAATTAGGAATAAAGTTGTCCATGCACTGAGTGACTTAGGGGTAAGCATAAATTTGATGCCCCTATCTCTGTTTGAAAAATTAGGCTTGGGAAAGCCTAAAGAGACACGAGTGGTTATGCATCTCACAGACGGATCCATAGCATATCCGGATGGAATCATTGAGGATGTCCTCATAAAGGTTGGTAAATTTGTTATTCCTGCTGACTTTTTTGTTATTGATTTTGTGGCAGACGAACATATACCAATTATCTTGGGGCGTCCATTTATAGTGACCGGAGGTGCTTTTATTGATGTTAGAGAAGGCACTCTCAAAATGAGGGTAGATAATGAAGAGGTGATATTTGATGTTTACAAGGCCCCCATTGAAAATCCCTTATATAAAGATTTATGCATGATTAATATATTGGAAAGGGATGAATGTGGGGTACCTAAGCCACTAAAGACCTCATCTGACTACCTAATTGAGCGACCTATTATGAAACCATCGATTCCCAACATGTTAAAAGGGAAAAGAGGTTTGAAATGAATGAAAAAATAGCTCTCAAAAGGGAGTAAAAGGGTCAAGGAATATAGTTGAGTTGATATGGGTTATGTCATGACAATAAATTAGGGGCTTCTTAGGAGGCAACCCAAGTTAATTAGGTATATTTTCTTTTTTGTTTTTTATTTTTTATTTCATGTAGTTTTTGTTTTGGGTTAAGCCACAAGTTAATGGGAAGTCTGAGTATCGGAAACTTGAGCTTGAAACATGGTAAAGATTGAGTGTGGAGTCTCATGGATCTCATTTATTTGTGAAGATGCTACTAGCTAGGCCTAGAGGCCCCAGAGAGTATTTCTATCTTTTTACTTTTAAATTCATTTTGGGGATAAAGTAGATTTTTAAGTGTGGGGTGGGAAAATTCTCAAATTTTGGCTCAATTTAAAAAATTTTAGGTTAGGAATAAGTGAGATATTCTTGTTGGTGATATTTTTTATTGCATGATGCAAGTGGATTTGTTTGTAAAAACATGTTGAATTATGTGAATTGCTATTTTTGAGACTCTTAGGCTCAAGTTTTTGACTCTTGTGTTTGTTGGCTTAAAATATGAATTCATGCTATTGTTTGGTTGGGAGTCTATGATGATCCTATTGAGTTGAGCATGTGCCATATGAGTGTGAGATTTTTTTTTGTATATTCCTTATGGCGACTCTTAGGCTCAAGTTTTTGACTCTTGTATTTATTGACTTAAAATTTGAATTCATGCTATTATTTGGTTGGGAGTCTATGATGATCCTATTTAGTTGAGTATGTGCCATATGAGTATGAGAATTTTTTTTGTATGAATTTTTTTTGTATATTTATTGTTGCATGTGATTTCTAGAACTTGCCTGGTGTGTGTGTGAAGCAAAATAAAGAATGTGAGTTTAGGAGATGATATAGGCATTTCTTTGATAGCCTTGTTTTATATCTTCTATTTGTCCTACCTTTTATGCATTATCTAGTTAACCCTATTGATCCTTTAACCTTTTCTTCTGTAGCCTCATAAGTAGCCTAATTCCTTCTTTGATAGACCATAATTTGTTCCAAAAGCTCCAAAGTGCTTCAATTAAAAAAATATTGAGAAAGGAGTTTGAGAAATTGAAGAAGAAAAAGATGAAATTGATACCCCAAGGTAATTTTTATTGGTGTTTATAATTAATGTGTGGTGGATTGATGTGATATAAATGATATTATAAATATTGACATGATTGTGAAAAAAGAGAAAAATTGATTCTTGTGGTAGTAAACTATGTGTCCACCAAGTGTTTGTGAAAATGCTTAAAAGAGATGAGGCAAAAACAAAAGGTATGGGTAGATGAAAAAAAAAGTAAAATTTGGTTGTTGGATATTGGTTTTAATTGTTTAATGTAGTGTATTAAAGCGCTTAGAGAGGTTAGTCACTATTCCTAAATAGTTCCTACCCATCCCTTAGCCTACATTACAACCCGAAAAAGACCTACTTAATCCTAAGCTTTACGTTCAACTATTAGTGGAGAATTACAATAAGGGAAAGCCTATGTTTCATTATGTGTGACTTGTGAATGCCTTGTGAGTGTGAGTGTAATTTAATTTTTGTACCCATTACGTATAAATTGCATTATTATGAGTGATTATGGGTAACTCTCTTGTTTAAGGGGCACATGTTTGATGAATATGGGTGATTTGTATGATGTCATTGATTGAATGATGAGCATGAGTTTGCCAACTAGGTGTGTCAATTATTGAGGTTAGGATGTTTTGAAATAGTATCCATGAGTTTTCAATTGTGTATAACGTGCTTAGAGTTATAAACTTGTATATTGTGTAGTCATTGTAATGCTATCTTGAATGTCTTGTATTTGGTAGAAGTGTGTAGTCTCTTCATCTCATGACGCTTATAGTTAAGAATTGTTTGAGGATGAATAAGGCTTTAAGTGTGGGGTGGTGATGTTGGGTGTATTTATGCATTCTAGCCTTACTATTCTAGCTTATTTAACCTTGTTTTGAGGATGCTTCATGTGCTTAAGTGTGATAATGAAATAAATGTGCATTTAAGTGTCCATATATTTTTTTACAATGTTTAATGGAGTTCTCACACAAGTTTTGATTCAAATTGATCATTTAGAGTTCAATCGAGAAAACTAGTGTTACTAGCTTGATCTAGGTGCTTGTCTAGTCGATTGTGTTGGGTTATAAAGTGTTCTAATGATTTAATAAGGATGTTATTGTGTACTTGTATGTGAAAAAACTTGTTGGTAATGTTCAAGGGTCAATTGGACCAAGACAAGAGTCGAAACAATGAGTTAAAGATCAAAGTGAAATTTGCCTATGCTTAGCTCGTATTTCTAGTTCACCCTGTTGGATATTGTGTTGTTTTAAGCTCTAAATTATTATGTTTAATTCTATAGGATGCCTTTTTAATGGATTATGATGATATATTAAGGATATAAAAGCTTCAAATCAAGTGGAAACAACTCAAAAAATCTTGAAATGGATCAACGAAAGCACTATATACAACTTGGGCACAATTTAGACCCCTAAAAAGTCTTGGGCGCGTGTGGGAAGTAGGAGACTACATTAGGTGCATTATATGGACAAAAATCTTCAAAAGGGACTCAAAATAGTGACCCCTCACAATGAGGGCACGTCGAGAATTCCAGCACCCATTTTTGCGCCTCGTGATGCATCCCCTACTCTTATTTCCAGCCTACGCATTGTGACTTTCATTCCCATTTGCACAACTCACGACGTGAGGTCCACTTTAGACATGTCCAAGAATTATAATTAAGTCCTACACGTCTTGGTACTACTTGGACACTATAAATACATTTTTGTACTCATTATTAATCATTTTTGGATGTCTGGGAACATAAAAGAGGCAGTTACAACTTCGTAACTTAGGTTTTTATCATTTTTATTTAGTTTATTCATGTTTTTAGTCGCTAATTACACCATTGAGATTGCAATTATGAATATGTGTTTCTAAATGCCCTCTCTCTGGGGTTGAAGCCAAGAACATGAGTATTATAGTTTTGAATTGAATTCATTTGATTTGCTTATCACTGCGGTTTGTTTGCTTATTCTTGTTATAACTATTTTATGGATTTATCACCTGTGAAATACATCTATTGTCAACCTTGTGAACTCAGGAGAAGGAATACGGAGAAAGAACATGGGAATAAAAAGATTATGGTTTGTATTTCTTTATGAAACAAGGAATTCAAATTAGTATCTAGGACAGGGATGTACTTAGATACCATACTTTATTCATATGTAGGATGATATTTGTAAAGAAATTAAGTGAACTATTACATCCCCACTCAATGATGTAGGTGTAAGGTTTAACTTAGGTAAACATTAGAGGTTGGGAAATAGTAATCATGCAGTGAACCCTATGAATCAACAACCGCAATAAGTAAGTTAAAAAAGGAAGTTCAAGACATAATATGATTGTTCAAAGTGTTTCAACCCTGGGTTTTCTCTTATAGATTGTCTTAAGATCTTTACTTTGTGATTTGTTTATTTTCTTGAAATTTACAAACTCCAACTCCTATTTTGGTTACTCTCGCATCACTTAAATCTAAACGGTGAACTGAAATCAAATTGTTGCCAATTCTTGTCTTTGTGGGATCGATATTCGGCATTCTTGAAGGCCACTATATTACTTGGAGGACCATGTGCACTTGCGCATTCACTTGAGTCATAACAAGTTCTTGCAAAAATTTGACAGTGCCCAAGCACACACGCAAGTGTACGTGGTCTTATCAAGTAGTAAAGTGGCTTCAAGGAAGCCCAAGTATCTATCTCTTAGGGACTTGCGTTCGTCGCCTATCCAATTCTAGTTTAACCAATTGAGGAGAGGAGAAAATCGAGTTTTGTAGTTGTAAATTAAAACTAAACTAAACTAATGCAAAAAAAAGTAATGACTTAGGACAATCTATGGATAGTATCCTAGGGTTAAGGCTTACGAACAATCATACTATGTCGTTGAACTTCATTCGTTAAATTTCTTATCGTGGTTGTTGATTCGTAGGTTTAATCGCATAATTATGGTTTCCCAACCTCTAATCCTATACTTAAGTTGAACCTTACAACTACATCATTGAGCGGGGATGTAATAGTTAACTTAAGTTCTTTACAAATATCATCCTACATATGAATCAAGTAAGACATCTAAGTACATCCCTGTCCTAGATACTAATTTGAATTCCTTATTTCATAAAGAAAGAAAAATTATACTCTGTTTATTCCCATGTTCTATCGCCCTATTTCCTCTCCCGAGATCACAAGGTTGACAATTGATGTATTCTAAGGGTAGCTAATCCTTAAAATAGTTAAAACAAGAATAAACAAGCAACCAACAATGATAAGCAAATCAACAAACTTACTTCAAAACGAAAGTAGTCATGATTTTGGCCTTAACCCGGAAAGGAGTTTTAGCCTTTAATGGAAATATTGATCATCCAATCCCTTGGAATGATGATACAAACCATGAAAGAAACTAAAGTAAAGAGATATAAACCCTAAAAGAAGTGTTGAGCAGCCCCATAACTTAGTCCAAGACGTCAAAAAATGAATAATAACAAGTACAAAGATGTATTTATAGTGTCCAAGTAGTCCCAAGATGTGTAGGACTCAATTACCATTCTTGGTCGTGTCTAAAGTGGACCTTGAGTCTCGAGTTGTTCAAACAGGAGTGAAAGTCGCAATGCGCAGGCTAGAAATGGGAGTATAAGTCGCATCACGAGGCTTAAAAATGGGTGTTTGAGGTTGCAACACACCCTCATCGCTAGGGGTCACTGTTTTGGGTCCCTTCTGAATATTTTGGTCCATAGTACGCGTCAATTGGACCCTCCTACTGCCTACACGCGCCAAAGACATTTCAAGTGTCTAAATTGCGTCCAAGTTGTGTATTGTGCTTTCGTTGAACCATTCCAAGGCTTTTTGAGTTGTTTTCACTTGATTTAAAGCTTGTATATCCTTAATATATCATCATAATCCACTTACCAAGTATCCTATAGCATTAAACACAATAATTTATATCTCAAAACGACACAACATCCAACACGACAAACTAGAACACAAGCTAAGCATAGGCAAATTTCACTTTGATCTTTAACTCATTGTTTCGACTCTTGTCTTGATCTAATTGAACCTTAAACATTATAAACAAGTTGTTTCACATATAAATACACAATAAAAACCTTAGGAAATCATTAAAATACATTAGAACCCAACACAATAGACTAGACAAGCACCTAGCTCAAGCTAGTAACACTAGTTTTCTCAGTTGAACTCTAAATGATCAATTTGAATCAAAACTTGTGTGAGAACACCATTAAACATTGTAAACACATACATGGACACTTAAATGCACATTTATATCATTATCAATACATTAAGCACATGAATCATCCTCAAAACAAGGCTAAAAAGGTTAGAATAGTAAGGCTAGAATGCATAAATACACCCAATATCACCACCCCACACTTAAAGCCTTGTTTTTCCTCGAACACTTCTTAACTATAAGCATTATGAGCTGAAGAGACTTCACACTTCTAATACATGAAAGACACTCAATCTAGTACTACAATGACTACACATAATGCAAGTTTCTACACTAATCATGCTATACACAATTGAAAGCTCAAGAACACTACTCCAAAACATCCTAAGCCTCAAGAATTTACTCACCTAGTTGGCAAACTCATGCTTATTGCGCAATCAAAGATATCATACAAATAATCCACATTCATCAAACATGTTCCCTCATAACAAGAGAGTTACCCATAATCACTCACAATAATGCAATTTATAATAATGGCTATATAAATCAAATTACGCTCACTTTCACAAAGAATTCACAAGTTACACACAATGAACCATAGGCTTTCCCTTAGTTTAATGCTCCACTAATAGTCAAATGTAAAGCTTAGGATCAATTAGGACTTTTTCGGGTTGTAATGTAGGCTAAGGGACGGGTAGAAACTATTTTGGCTAAGAATAGTGACTAACCTCTCTAAACACTTTAATACACTACATTATACACTTAGAACCAATCCCCAATAGGTAAATTTTACCTTTTTTCATCTACCCATACCTTTTATTTTCCCCCCATCTCTTTTAAGCATTTTCACAAACACTTGGTGGACACATAGTTTACTACCACAAGAATCAATTTCTTTTTTTTTTTTCACAATCATGGAAATATTTCTAACATCATTTATATTATATTAATCCACTATACATTAATGATAAATACCAATACCAATTACCTTAGGGCATCAATTTCACCTTTTTCTTCTTTAATTTCTCAAACTCCTTTATCAATTTTTTTTTTCAATTAAAGCACTTAGGAGCTTTTGGAACAAATTATGGTCTATTAAAGAAAGAATTAGGCTATATATGATGCTACCAAATAAAAGGCTTAAGGCTCGATAGGGGTAAACTAGGATAATGCACAAAGGTAGGTAAAAAGAAGGTATAAAACAAGGCTATCAAAGAAATACTTATATCATCTCCTAAACCCACATTCTTTATTTTGTTTCACACACACACCGGGCAAGTTCTAGACATCACATGAAATAAGGAATATACAAAAAAAAAAAAATTCTCACACTCATATGGCACATGCTCAACTCAATAGGATTATCATAGACTCCTAACCAAACAATAGCACAAATTAAAATTTAAGACACCATGAACAAGAATCATAAAGATGAGCCTAGGAGTCTCAAAAATAGCTATTCATATCAATCAACATGCTTTTACAAAAAAAACCCACTTGCATCATGTAATCAAAAATATCCCCAACAAGAATTTCTCACTTATTCCTATCCTAAAAATTTTTAGTTGAGCCAAAATTTGGAAATTTTCCTACCCCACACTTAAAAATCTACTTTATCCCCAAAGTGAATTTAAAAGTAAAAAGATAGAAATACTCCATGAGGCCTCTAGGCCTAGCTAGTAGCATCTTCACACATAAAGGAGATCCATGGGCCCCCATACTCAATCTTTACAATGCTTCAAGCTCAAGTTTGTGGTACTTAGACTTTTCATTAACCTGTGACTTAACCAAAAATAAAAAATACGTGAAATAAAAACTAAAAAAAACATACCTTAGCTTGGGTTACCTCTCAAGAAGCGCCTAATTTAGTATCATGGCATGACCCACATCAACTTTTTCCTTCACCTTGAGGATACTAATTTCACCCTCAACTTCGCATCCATCTTCTTGCCTCGATCATAGGGAGGTGGTACAAAGATTAATGAACCGAGTAATGGAGTATGCATGGTAAACTACTCGTTCTTGAAGTGAGGTGTGTTTTTATATTGCTTATTAGATGTAAAATAAAGAATATAGGATTCGTGTTCCTCATCTTCACACTCTTCCACTACTTTAAATGATTCCACAAATAAGACATCATCTAAACGTAATGTAGAAAAGTACTTTGAATGAGGCCCAACCAATCCTACTTCAAAATTTACACTATCTTCAACACCCTCACTTTTATTCACCTTCTCAATTTCAGTCTCAAAAGAAAAATTACAATCTAGTGGCTGCGATTCGCGATTCATATGGTGGTGGTGGCATCTCCTTAACAATTTCAACAATTTTAGTTTCCGAGTACTCAGACTTCCCCGAATTGTCAGCAACTTTGTCTTCAATAGGTTGGGAAGTCAACTCTGTATCTACCTCCTTAGTTGTCTTTGAAGGTTTTCCATTGAGCTCCGTACCATTCCTCAAAGTGATTTCACTTATTTGTTCACTGTCACTTGACAAATCAGCTTGAAGTTTCGTATTATATACCTATTGCACTTACCCTACCTACATCACTAAGTTCCTCATGACAAATTTATGACGCTCTAAAATGTCCGCATTACTCTTCATATCTGCTGATAACTGATCTTGATTAGCTAGAAATTGTTTCAGCATTTTTCCATATTGCTCGTTTGAATCGGGGCCAGGTAATTCTGAACTTGTAGCTGAAAAACTGTCGTTGCTGATTGTAGGGGTTCACATAGTATTGCCTTTGATCATAGCCCACAAACATTACTAAATTAGGGTTGACAACACATATATCTTCAGAATGACCAATATTGTCACAAACCATACACCATATAGAATCTTCATTACTTGAAAACCATCTATCCCAGGCTACCATGTCAAGAAGTGTGATAAAAAAAAAGAGACTAAAAAAGAAAAAATTATTTATAACTCAATATAGAAAAACTAAAAATAAAATAGTTGCCTAATTACAAGTTACCGGCAACGGTGCCAAAAACTTGACAGCGCTCAAGAGCACACGCAAGTTTACGTGGTCTTATCAAGTTGTAAAGTGGCTTTAAGAAAGCCAAAGTATCGATATCTAAAGGAATTACGTTCGCCGCCTATCCAATTCTAGTTTAACCAATTAAGGAGAGGAGCAAATAGAGTTTTGCGTTCGTTAAATTACTTATCGTGGTTGTTGATTCGTAGAGTTAATCGCATGATTATGGTTTCCTAACCTCTAATTCTTTACCTAAGTTGAACCTTACAATTACATCATTGAGCAGGGATGTAATAGTTAACTTAAGTTCTTTAAAAATATCATCCTACATATGAATCAAGTAAGACATCTAATACTTCCCTGTCCTAGATACTCATTTGAATTTCTTATTTCATAAAGAAAGACAAACCATACTCTGTTTATTCCCATATTCTATCACCCTATTCCCTCTCTCGAGATCATAAGATTAACAATTGATGTATTCTAAGGGTAGCTAATCCTTAAAATAGTTAAAACAAGAATAAACAAGCAACCAACAATGATAAGCAAATCAACAAACTTACTTCAAAACGAAAGTAGTCATGATCTTGGCCTTAACCCGGAAAGGAGTTTTAGCCTTTAATGAAAATATTCATCATCCAATCCCTTGGAATGATGATACAAACCATGAAAGAAACTATAGTAAAGAGATTAAAACTATAGTAAAGAGATTAAACCCTAAAACAAGTGTTGAGCAGCCCCACAACTTAGTCCAAGACATCAAAAAGTAAATAATAACAAGTACAAAGATATATTTATAGTGTCCAAGTAGTCCCAAGACATGTAGGACTCAATTATCATTTTTAGCCGTGACTAAAGTGGACCTTTTATTACGAGTTATGCAAACAGGAGTGAAAGTCATGATGTGCAGGCTGGAAATGGAAGTATAGGTCACATCAAGAGGCTTAAAAATGGGTGTTGGAGGTTGCGACGCGCCCTCATCACAAGGGGTCATTGTTTTGGATCCCTTATGAAGATTTTGGTCCATAGAATGCGCTAATTAGACCCTCCTACTTCCCACATATGCCAAAGACATTTTAGGTGTCTAAATTGCATCCAAGTTGTGTATTGTGCTTTCGTTGATCCATTTCGAGCCTTTTGAGTTGTTTCCACTTGATTTGAAACTTGTATATCCTTAATATATCATCATAATCCACTCATCAAGAATCCTATATCATTAAACACAATAATTTATAGCTCAAAATGATACAACATCCAACACGAAGAACTAGAAACACAAGCTAAGCATAGGCAAATTTCACTTTGATTTTTAACTCATTGTTTCGACTCTTATCTTGATCCAATTGAACCTTAAACATTATAAAAATGTTTTTTCACATATAAATACACAATAAAAACCTTAGGAACTCATTAAAAACATTAGAACCCAACACAATATACTAGATAAGCAACTAGCTCAAGCTAGTAACACTAGTTTTCTCGGTTGAACTCTAAATGATCAATTCGAATCAAAACTTATGTGAGAACACCATTAAATATTGTAAACACATACATGGACCCTTATATGCACATTTATTTCATTATCACACATTAAGCACATGAATCATCCTCAAAACAAGGCTAAATAAGTTAGAATAGTAAGGCTAGAATGCATAAATACACCCAACAAAGACTATATCATCTGAAAGCTAATTGAAGAAGACACATAGTGTAGAAAGTAACTTTTAGCAAATCTAACCGATGAAACTATCTTAGAACATGAGAAATATATATCAAGTGCAAATATGAAATTGTTGTTGTTTCTCTAAAAGAAAAATAGTGTAAATGGTCTCTTTGCTAGGGGGCTACATCTAGGTAGCATGGTTGGGATTATCACCTAGATAGAAAATAGTAGAAGACCAAAAAAATAGCTTTACGAGCATCGAGGGTTGAAATAGTGTATAGTTAGTCTAAAAAATTTGCGCCAACAGTAATTTTAGTTAAAATAAGGAATCTAAGAAAAGGCGGCAATTTTTGAATTTTAAATTGTATCCCATGCCTTCTTGTTTGTGGTTCAGATTAGGTCCACTGTTGTTGACCTGATCGGAACCATAAACGAGATTGAAAGACAATTTGAGTGTCATTAATTCCTTAGCAATATGGTTATAATTGATTGTGTTTTCTAGCCTTAGCATACTTTTAACATAACTTGGAGAAAATTATATGCTTGCTGTAGCATGTGAACTTTGATAATTTTCAAACTTGCCTCCAGCTTGCTTATTTGGTATTCAAGCTTATCGTTGTCGTCTTTGAAGTTGGTATAAAGTTTCTGATCTTTTGTGAGCTTGATCAGGAACACTATCTTCAAAGTTGTGGCATTCAAGAAGCCCTTCAAAACACTTTCTTCAAAAGCCTTAAAGGATACATATAGAGTCGCTGTGTATGTTTTTATGTCATAATATGTTGATGCACAGTCAAGATGTGGTCCCAAATATTGAATAGCTCACTTTTATTGAGGGTTGCTCAATGCATCTTGCTCAACCAACCTTCAAGAGATTTGATAAATTAATAAACAAGGAGTTGCGTAAAGTTTGATCTAAACTAACTCTACCAAGTCTATCAAATGTTACATAACTCCAGGCTCATTACCCTATAAAAAAACTTTGCCTAAGTTAGTGCACAAATCAAATGAGCTCAATCTCTCAACCTTTTTGTTGATCGTTCTTCTCCCATATATAGGACAAGATATCCGTCATGGAAAAGTCTACACTGTCACCAGAAATTATTGCCAGGGTACAAGTATTCAGAAGGCATCAATAATAATCTCTCAATATCAAGTGATATTGAGAGATTCCTATTCATGCCTTCTAAAGACTTTCACTACAGAAAAAATTTCTGTTGATGATAAGATATCTGCCATGCAAAAGTCTACACTATCAGCAGAAATTCTTGCCAGTTCAAAAATCTTTAGAAGGCATGATTAGTAATATCTCAATATCAGATATTGAGAGATTACTAGCCATCCCTTCTAAAGACTTTTAGACTAGCAAGAATATCTGCTGACGGGGTAAACTTTTGCATGACAGATATCTTGTCATCAGCAAAAATTCTTACCGTTACCATATCGAAAGTCTTGGGAAGGCATGACTAGGAATATATCAATATCACTTGATATTGAGAGATTACTATTAATGCCTTTTGAAGACTTGTGCCCTGGCAAGAATTTCTGGCGATGGTGTAGACTTTTGCATGACGAATATCTTGTCATCTATATTGGAGAAGCGCAATCAATAGAAAGGATAAGAGATTGAGCTTGTTTGATTTGTCCACTAACTAGGGAAAAGTTTTTAGATAGGGTAATGAGAATAGAGTTACGTAACGTTTGATAGGTTTGGTAGAGTCAGTTTAGATTAAATGTTATGTAACTCCTTGCTTATTAATTTATCAAATCTCTAGAAGGTTGGTTGAGCAAGTTGTATTGATCAAAGCTCAATAAAAGTGAGCTACTCAACGGTTGGGACCATATCTTGACTGTGCATCAATATATTTTGACCTAAAACAAACACAATGACCCTACATGTATCCTTTAAGGCTTCTGAAAAAAGTGTTCTGAAGGCCTTCTGCAATGCCACAACTTCAGAGGAAGTGTTCCTGATCGAGCTCACAAAAGACCAGGAACTCTATACTAACTTCAAGATAGTAACGACAAGCTTAGATACCAAATTGGTAAGTTGGAGGCAAGCTTGAAAATTATCGGGATTCACATACTACATAAACCTCTAATCTTCTCCAAGAAATATTGAAAGCATGCTAACCCAAGAAAACACATTCAATTAATCCATATTGCTAAGAAAGTAATGACACTCAATCTATCTTTCAATATGGTTTGTGGTTTGATTAGGTCAACAACAATAGACCTAATCGGAACCACAAACAAGAAGGCATGGGATGCAATTTAAAATTTAGAAATTGCTTCCTTCTCTTAGATTTCATATTTTAACTGAGTTGATGTCGGGGCATGTTTTCTAGACTTACTGTACATCATTTCAACCCTCGATGCCTGTAAGGCTACTTTCTTAGTCTTCTGTTATTTTCTATCTAGGTGATAATTCCGACCACACTACCTAGTCATAGCTCCCTAGAAAAGTATCCATCTGCATTATTTTCTTTCAAAAAAACATCAGACAAATTTATATTACCAGATATACTTTCATATTTGTACTTGATTCAGATTTCTTATGTTTTAAGATAATTTCATCGGCCAGATTCGCTAGAAGTTCCTTGCTACCCTATGTATCTTCTTCAATTAGCTTTCAGAAGATATAGTCTTTCAT
Organism: Capsicum annuum; assembly: GCF_002878395.1. Classification (NCBI taxonomy): domain Eukaryota; kingdom Viridiplantae; phylum Streptophyta; class Magnoliopsida; order Solanales; family Solanaceae; genus Capsicum; species Capsicum annuum. The sequence goes on along the minus strand of NC_061120.1, from coordinate 105,157,967 downwards.
CAACTCCTCTTTCCCTCGCAAACATTTTTCTTTAGCTCCTTCTGGCATATAATTATCTTATCGAACAACCCTTCCACATAATATTGTGCCAGGAGAATTTCTATTGTTTTTCGTTCTTGTTTGATGCAGTTCGAGGGTTCGAAGGCCTTCTCAGAGTCTAAAGCACACTTGAAGTTAAGTGCAATCGCTAATTGAATCTCTGCAATGACACCAAATATTGATCCCTTATCAAAACTTGACACACATAAACATAAGCAACAACTATCAGTAATTCATAACAGGGTATTTACATCATCTACATGGGGCCCTCATCCTTATCAATTCGAACCGATCAAACTTAACTGTACAATGCAGGATCTTGTTTGAATGATCAGTGCCTAATCAATTAAAATCTGCATTCACAAAAATATTGTACTTTATGTGTGTTATCCCGATGACTTTATCAGTAATAATTAACTCCCACATATGACTGTGGATCTATCCATCTGCACGACCTAATTCTTTCTGTCCCATCTATGGCTTAAATTTAATAAACAGATGACTAACAAGAAGCAACAGATGGGCCATATCTTTTTAAATTGTCAAATAATTGCAAGCATCTATTACGACATATGATCAATCTGTTGCAACATATGACATATTTGTTGGAAAAATCAAATAGATATATCTATCTATTGTAACAAGTTGTCAATATGTTTTAAGTTATCTAATAGATGAAATATATTGTACAATAGATTACCCATCTGTTAGATTTTTTTTAAAGCAATTTTCTTTTCTTTCCGAAATACAATAAAAGATAAAATATTGTATTTAGATCCATTTTTTTAATTTACATATTCAAAAAGTCATCAGTTTTATTTAATTAAGGGATATGAACAGTCATGGCTTTTTGACTAACCCCTTCCAATTCAATCATTTATAAATAGGTCCCTCCTTACTCGTTCATTCTACTATACTTACAAATATGGATGATCCAAATTAGTACAAGAATATTCATATTGAGTCCTTGCAAAAACTTCAAAGGCAGTTTGATGAACTCCAGAGGGATTTGGCCGACTTTAATGCAAGGCTAAGGAGGGCCTTGCTACTGCCAGATGAAAATTGTTTGGTTGACAATAATAATAATAATAATAATAATAATAATAATAATAATAATAATAATAATAGTAATGATGATGATAATAATAATAATAGTAGTAATAATAATTAGGTTATGTTTTTTTCTTTTAGCATATGTATTTTCCTCCTTTTGTATATCGGATCTAGCCAAGGGATTCAAAAATCTATGTTTGGTGGTCGACTTTGAATTTCTAATTCTATTTAATATTTAATTATTATTTTATTTATTCCTTATTCTTAGCATGTCGATGGTTCGTGGTAGGGATTGAGCATTTATGGCAACAGAGGTTAATCTGATGCGACAGATCGATCATATGTTGTAACAGGTAGTTATTAATAAAAAAGAATTATTGTTGGTATTGAAAGGGCGAAAAGACATGACTTTTTGATTATTTAATATGAAAAAATAGTTCATAAATAAATAATAAGAAAATAAATGATAAACACAATTTATAACCATAAAAGAACGGTTATTTAATTTTAATAACTGATCGTGAGTTTTCACTATTTTTATTTTTAATTTTTTTTTTAAATTATTTATTTATTATATAATAAAAAAAGTCATAATATTGGATTAATTAACTTATATTATGATTGTTAATAAAAAGGTAAACAGTTGTGACTTTTTGTCTAAAACACTAAAACACATTCAACAAAGTTGTTGTTGCTGATGCATTAAATTTCTCATCTGTTGTGACTGATGTATCAGCTGTTAGAAGAAATCAAAAAAGCTATTAAAATAGATCATTGATTTGTTGCAACAGATGGTATATCTGTTGCAACTGATGGTTTATCTAATTCAACAAATATACAATCTGTTGCTAGAACTCGATAAAAATGGTTATTATTTTATTAAAGAAACAGTTATTGAAAAGGTATTTTTTTTAATTTATATAATAAAAAAATCAGCAAATTTGGATTAATGATATGATGATAATTTTTTTTAAAAAAGATAGATTATATATTGCAACAGATAGATTATCTGATGCAACAGGTTTTCTATTTGTTGCAACAGATAATATATCTGTTGTCACAGATGAGTTATCTGATGCAACAGATATAGAATCTGTTGGCACAACTCAATAAAAATAATTCTTGAAAAGAACTAATTAATAATAATAATCTGAAAAGTCATGAATTATCACAATATTTGTTAATTTAATTAAGTCATAACTTTTCACAGTAATAAAAAATGTAATTAATAAATGGAGGTGAACAATTAGATTATGTGTTGCAACAGATAGATTATCTGATGCAATAGGTTTTCTATTTGTTACAACAGATGATATATCTGTTGTCACAGATGAGTTATCTGATGCAACATATATAAAATCTGCTCTCACAACTCAATAAAATGATTCTTGAAAAGAACTAATTAATAATAATAATCTGAAAATTCATGACTTATCAGAATATTTCTTAATTTAACTAAGTCATAGTAAAAAATATAATTAATAAATAGAGGTAAACAGTTGTGCCTTTTGGCCACTCATTCAAATTCAATCCTTTATAAATTGGTCCCTCTTTATTCAATCATTCATTCAACTACACTCTATTTATTTATTGCACCTTGTGTTTCATATTACACCTTCCACCACTTTCTCTTCTCTGTCTCAGGTAAGTTTTTTCTTGCCAATTATAGTATACGTTGTATTATATTCGGATATTCTTTTTTTTACTTTTGTTTTTACGCTTTTTGTCAATTTATATGTGTTCTAGATATGGTTGATCCAGTGTGGGACGTTGCTTTTCTGCAAGACGCCGTGAATGAACTTCGAATGCAGGTTCGTGACCTGCAATGGTAATAAAAAATAGTTAGAGTAAAGATGCTCCGCGATATCCGCAGGCTAAGGAGGGCCTTGCTGCTACCGGTTGAAGATTGGCCGGCTGGAAATAATAATAATAATAACAACAACAACAACAACAATAATAATAATAATTAATTTTTTTTTCTTTTAGTCTATGTATATGTATTTTTAGTTGTTTTGTTTAATACAAAAATTATGTTTGATCAACTTTGACATTTTAATTCATATTTAATTTTCATTCTGTCTATTATCTTCTCAATAAGTTAAACATGTCGACGATTGGATGTAAGAAATAATTTTAAATCTAGTAGCAATAGCAGGAGTGAAACATATTGGTTATCTGTTGGGTTTGTGATAGGGGCTGATTTGTGATGTTCTAAACAGGTTATGCATATGTTGCAACAGATAAGCAATCTGATACAACAGATAATCAGTATGATGCAATAGATAACTAGTCTGTTGCACGACTTTGACGTTTTAATTCGTACTTCCTCCATCTCAAATTACCCGTCCCAAATTGAGATAACACATTGATTAAGAAAAATAATTAATAACATGCCTACTTTACCATAATAACCCTATTAAATGATGTTTTTATTTTAATTTGAATAAAAAGTAATTAATGTAAAGGGTAAAATATGGAATTCTTTTTATCTCTTCTTGAGTAATGAAAAAACAAGTAAAATGAGAAATCAAATTAGAAAATTTGGGATGGGTAATTTGAGACGGAGGAATCATTTAATTTTTATTCTGTGTATTATCTTCTCAACAAACATGTCGACGATTGGACGTAAGAAATAATTTTAAATCCAGTAGCAATAGCAAGAGTGAAAACATATTGGTTATCTGTTGGGTTTGTGGCAGGGGCTAATTTGCGTTGTTTCAAACAGATTAATCATCTATTGCAACATATTACTTATATGGTACAACAGATAAGCAGTCTGATGCAACAGATAACTAGTCTGTTGCAATATATAACTAGTCTGTTGCAACATATTACCCATCTGTTCGATTCATGTTACGGGCACTATAGAAGCATAAATATGAATCCAACATATGAGTCTTCCATTGTAACAGATTACTCATCTGATGCACCAGATGAGTGATCTGTTTAAATTATGGGCACTTATATTAGATTCATGATCGGGTTCTATCCATTGTTGAAAAAAACAACAGTAATTGTGTACCCAGATGACAAATTCAAATAAAAATAATAATTTTACTTACCAAAGTTACCTATGAAGTAATGCCAAAGTGGCAAATGATGTAGGAAACAAAATTTAACCTAAGAAATTGGTAAGATAGCAGCAGTAGCGGTAACAACAACAATAACAATGGTCAACAAAAAGAAGATCAAGATGATAATGAAGTAGAAGATGATGATAATCAACCAGAAGATGATGAATAAAGCAGCAGCAATAATGAACAACAATAATCATGAAGAGAGAGAAAATAACAACGGATGAGAAGAGAGAGAAATGCGCTTTTTTTTCCTCTATTTCCTGTTATATTAACTAACATTTGGATCAAGGTGTAAATTAAAAAACTTGTGGGTTATTTTCAAACTTTCTCAACTTTCTTAATCCATAATAAAGTAATTGTCACCTCCACTCAATTATTAAGACTCATGTCACTCATACCTATTTTAAAACTCTTTTGTCACCTCCAACTCAAAGTCACAAATATCTTAGCTCCCTTTATCTTAAAAGCAAACGATAAGTAACAAGAACATTAATAGCTATTTTTTTTCTCACGATTCTAGAATTTTAACAAAGTCTATATGCATATATAAATATTTGGGAATGCATGTCAACTGCTAGCAATGGAGTAGGTATATTGGTCCAATTTCTTTTAGAAAGCCTGTGTGTTCGTCTTTGAGATATTTATTGTTCTTTTCTTCACATTCAATTCCTTCATGTTAGTTGACATTCTATGTAGTTGGTTGGGACTTTTTTTTTTTTGAAAAACTTTGTATTCATGTAATTCTTTTGTGTCACCTAGGTTTCCACATGCATATTTCTTTGTTTTTCTATAGTGTTTTTTTTTGTTGAGTTAATTCCTTTTCTTTTCAATTCCAGCTTTGTTTCAGAGAATAAAGATAACAACAGGGGTGATGTTGCTTAAGCCAGATTTTGACTTCTCATATTGATAGCGAAATTTTGTTGACTATATTTAGTTTTGCTCCTTAATTGTAAGTGTAACGGTGAATTATCATGTTTTTTAATATACTTTTTTTCTTAAAAATTTTATGTTTTTTGTTTAAAAAAAATTGTATTTACTAATATAACATATTCACAATTATTTATTTTTTATAAATTTATTATTTCAGGCATAATAGATTCAAAGAGAATTGTTTGTATGATGGATCAGATACTTGAAGGTGAATAATCTATGAAAGGAAAATTGTAGGAGGGTGCGGATTTAGGCGCGGTAACTTTACTAGATAATAAATAGTTATTAGGTAATAAGTATTTATTTTATATAATGTATTTTGTGAATATTATTGATTGGATTAATTTTCATTTTTATCTTCTTGACTTAAGATGTTTTATTAATTCATATTCTAAATTAGATATTATTGTAATTAAGTTATCTAGTGTTCTAGGATCCTTGTTGGTATTATGTAATCTTTTGTCTAGGTATAAACTATATAGTTTATTTTCGGTTTCTTTTAATGATTTACTCTTATTGTAAGATGTATCCATTAATTTATGTAATTGTTAAATACTTTGTAGTAATATTCATTAACTATTTTTCTTTGTTCTGTATCTTTTATTTCCATATATCTTATTAACATATTCAATTTTACTGATATTCATATTTTGGGGGGTGATTAAATGGTAGTTGATTAGATGCTTTGCTATAATATTCTTTAGCTTTTTCTCTTCGTTTTTGTAAGTCTTCTATATTTTTAAGATACTCTAAATATTCTATATCTTTTGTTTTAAAATATTCAATTAAATTTGTTTTTATAAAGTTTTCTGTTAATCTTATTTCTTCCATTTCTTGTCTCCAATATTTTAGATATTTGTAGTTTATCATTTTATTCTTCTAAAGTAAATGTACAATAATCTATTCTACCTAATAACTATTTATTATCTAGTAAAGTTACCGCGCCTAAATCCGCACCCCCCTACAATTGGTATCAAAGCCTATGTTCTTTAAAGTTACGGAAGTGGTATATATTTGTATTTATTTGATAAATTTATTAATTATGATTTATTTGATAAAACTAGATTTTGATATTCCCCAAAATATTATTTAGATGAATAACGTACAAAAATTACCAAAATATAAAGAATTAAAGCAAATAATATCTGAAAAATGTAAAGAATTAAAAATAAGGATAGAAAGACTACAATATAACATAATTGTCGGAGTTAGTAAAAACTCAATAAATGCACAAAAAGAAGAAATATCAAATTTAGAATCAACAATAGATAGTCTAGAATATACATACCAACATGATTTATTAATAATTAAATAAAAATGAACAAAGAAGAGTTTATAATAGATGAAAAAATATATGAAAACCATGAAGGACTAAAAATAAAAATAGTATTTTCTAATCTAGGAAGAAGGTATAAGAAAATAGGTGAACATTTATATTTAATGTTAGAAAAAAGAAGAATTAAAATTAGAAGATAAGTCAGCAGCTATGGTAAGGATAGAAAGAGAAAACGAAGAAATAGATAGAAAAAAGGAAATAGAAAAAATAAAACAACAAACTTAAGAAGAAATACGAAAAATAGAAGAAACTAAAAATAGTAGGATTGCTGAATTAGAAAAAGAACTACAAATACTAAAAGATTTGTATGAAAAAAGAAAGAAAGGAAAAGATAAAGAACAAAAATTATTAAACGAGATAAATCAATTTAAAGAAAAATTAGAAATAAATAAAATAGATGTTGAAGATACAGATAATTATGATTCAGAACATAGTGAAACATATACAGAAATCTTAACAAATACAATAAATTTAGAAATCAATGAAAAACAAGAAGTAATTAATGAAGAAAACTTAGAAAATAAAAACACAGAAATAAATACTCTTGATTAAAAAAAAGATGAAAATATAATACCTAGAACATCAGAAATAAGAAAACCTACATATTATAAGAATAAGTTTAAAAGATATAATCTAAAGGATGAATATGACAAATGGACACCAAAACAAATAGTTAATAAAAATTATAACTTTTTAGACTTAAATTGTGTAATAGATATAGAAAAAATAATACAATTATGGATAGAATATATGACAAAACAATTATTAGATAATAATATAAATGTAACAGATGCACCAGAATATATAGAAACAACACTAATAAGAACAGTGAAATTATGATTTTCAAATCTAACTGAAAATAGTAAAAGAGTATTAAGAACTGACAAACCTACAGAAGAAACATCATCAACAACTACAACTAAATTAACACCTATAGAATTATTAAAAAAATATGAAATAGCTATAAAAGACGAATTTAGCAGCATGACAACAACAGAAGAAGAACAAAATGAAAAGAAAGATACAAATAGGAATTTAATGTTAAAATTAGCAATATGTAATCTGTGTTACATAGATGAATATACTTACGTATTTAAAGAATATTATTATAAAGGAACATATAATACAGAGGAAAGTAAAGAAATAAGAAAATTATATTTTAATACATTACCTGAACTATTTAGTTCAAAATAATAAAGAGTTGGGATGAAGTAAAAATAGTAGATACTCTAGGAGTAAGAATAAATTTTTTACAACAGTGGTATAGAAACCTATGTGAAAAATATAGAGAAGAAATAAAAATGGAAAAAACATTAATAAGAAATTTAGCATGTTGAAAAGATAAAATAACTCCTCAATTTGGATGCGAAGAAAGATATTATAAGAAAAGAAAAAGGCATAAGAAATATAAGAAATACAAAAAATCAAAATATAAATATGAGAAACTAAGAAAAAGATATTATGTAAAAATTATAAACATAAAAGACCATATAGGAAAAAGAAATCTAAAAAAGAATGTACTTGTTATAATTGCGAAAAATTAGGACATTTAGCTAGAGATTGTAAATTACCTAAAAACCCAAAAAATAAATAAATATTAGAAATAAAAATAGAAAATACAGAACATATGCAGATAGATTATATAGATTACGAGTTAGAAAGTGAAGATAGTATATATGAAATTTCAGAGAATGCAACAGATAATGAAATAGATAGTAAATTAGATGAATTAAATGACTGAAGAAGATATAAGAATAAACCAAATAACTGAAGAAGATATAAAAATAATAACAAAGGAAGAATATTTAAATGAAGAAGGAACAGATCAAAAAATAATATTTGATAGTCATATTTGATGAACTAAAAGGAAAAGAATTAGATTTAAGTGTAGAAAAAATATTTAAAATACCAACAATAAAAAACATATTTAGTAGAAGAAAAGAAGAATACTACGTAATGAGCCAAAAAGAACATGTAATAGACTGTAGATATGCAAAAGGTAAAGCTAGTATACCACTAGTAACAAAAAGAATAATTAATAAAGAAATAAACGATATAAAAAGTAGATAGCCAATAAAATATGTATACCTTGGAGGTACAGAGACATTGATAAAAGAATGTTTTAGAGAAGAAATAGATACACCAATAGAACTATATTTAGCAGATGATAGGATTATAAGACCTATAGAAAAAAGTATAATAACTACAACAAAAGGAAATTTAATATACCAAAAATTTAAATTTATAATAAGGGAAGATTATTCAGTAGCAATAACAGATAAAAATATAGATAAATCATTAGTATTATATTGGAAAATATCAAGAATAGAACTAACCCCAGGAAGTAAAATATTTACAGCAAGATGTAAAATCTATATGTATTAACTACAAAACACAAAATAAAAGGAAAAAAATAAAATTAATAAAATACAAATAGAAAGTTCTTTCAAACAATTTGTAAAAACAATTGATAATAATGATTATAGTTATAGGGACACAGATATAGAAGAAGATTTAGAAATAATAAATCATAGAATAAGTACAACAAAAAGAATAGCTTATGAAAAAACAGAATCATCAAGTTCATCAAAAAGAACAAGTTATGAAACAAGTTCAATAGTTAAGTTAAACCAATATTACATAACAGGAACAAAAAATGAAAAAGAATATTTAATACTCTTAAATAGGGTACAACAAGAAAATTATATAGCAAAATATCTAGTAAAAAATGAGGAAATAAAATCTGATAATAATATATGCTCAGATCTACTAAGAAGCTTACTAAACGCTAAAAATATAGCAGAAAAAAATAACAATAGGAGTTAGAAAAATGAAAATAGAATTTGAAATAAAGGAAGAAATGCAAAAAACAGACATAATATTAGGAATAAAATGGTTAGAACAAGTAAAACCATATAATATAGAGCATACACAATTATCTATAACATATAACAGAGAGAAATTATTCTTAAGAAGAGCTTTAACATGATATGAAAATATATGTATTAATGAAGATAGTAGTAGAAGGATATCACAGTAGATATTATACGCCTATGATAGACACAGGAACAGAAGCTAATTTATGTAGATATAATTGTTTACCAGAAAGTAAATAGGATAAACTAAATACACCAATAATAGTTAAATGATTTAATAATGAAGAAAGCTTAATTACTTATAAAGCTAAGAATGTAAAAACACAAGTATGAGATAAAATATTAACAATAGAAGAAATCTATAATTATGAGCTAACATCAAAAGATATACTTTTAGGAATGCTGTTTTTTAGACAAATTATATCCACATATAATAACTAGAACGGATTGATGGTTTACAACACCATGTACATAGAAAGTAAGAGCAAAAAGAGCTATTAATAAAATAAGAAAGAAAACTGATTGAATAGAAGGAAGTGAAAAAATTACACAAAAATTAGAAAATATAAAAAATACTGAAGATACAATAGAACTGGTCATATTTTCAATAAATAAAAAAGAAATAACTATATTTTCAATAAATAAGATAGAAATAATTAAAAAAAAATTAGAACAGCTATATAATGAAGATCCATTAAAAGGATGGGAAAACCATAAAACTACTATAAAAATTGAATTAATAGATAAAAATAGCATAATAACTCAAAAACCATTAACATATAATTTTGACAATTTAAAAGAATTTAAAATGCTTATAGATGAATTATTAGAAAAACAATATACACAAAAAAGTAATAGTAAACGCAATAGTCCAGCATTTATAGTAAATAAACATAGTGAACAAAAAAGAGGAAAAAGTAGAATGGTTATTGATTATAGAAATTTAAATGCAAAAACTATGACATATAATTATCCAATACCAAATAAGATATTAAAAATAAGACAAATACAATGATATAATTAC